>NC_059452.1:50379804-50537304 GCF_905237065.1 Salmo salar
TACAGAAATACAATTCTATCACATTACATCAGTACATAGCATCTCAATGTATTACAAAAAGCTTTATCCTTATTAATACATTCTATACAACCATTATGATGCAAGTCTAAAGCTGAGGCTATTATATAAACAGTTTTATGGTAATATGGCTATATTGTCTCTTCTGAGCATCACAAAATTGTACCAAGCGGATCAGTTCGTAGCTGGATTCTTCACCAATCTTCCATACCTTCTCCAGAACACACATGTCGCTTGGCTCCCCAATTCTGTGAGTTGGAAGAATTTCCTGTGTCTCTCTATGGGCCATGTGGCCAGAGACTGTCCAGGAATTTTAGAGTTTTTACAACCCCTTTCACACAGGGCCTGGGTTGGGGGAAGGTAAGTTGGGTGGTGGTGCAAAGGGAGGGGGTCAACTGTCCTCCTGTACCAAAAGAGGCCAACGTCATGACAACAGTCATTCTATTCTGTTCCCCTGAGTAACCCTACCGATGACAGTCATTCTATTCTGTTCCCTAAATAACCCACAAGATGACATTCAGTCTGTTCCCCTGAATAACCCCGCTAGAGGACAGTCATTCTATTCTGTTCCCCTGAATAACCCCACTACATGACAGTCATTCTGTTCCCCTGAATAACCCCACTAGAGGACAGTCATTCTGTTCTGTTCCCTGAATAACCCCACTAGAGGACAGTCATTCTGTTCTGTTCCCCTGAATAACCCCACTAGATGACAGTCATTCTATTCTGTTCCCCTGCATAACCCCACTAGATGACAGTCATTCTGTTCCCCTGAATAACCCCACTACACGACAGTCATTCTGTTCCCCTGAATAACCCCACTAGATGACAGTCATTCAGTTCCCATGACAAACCCCACTAGAGGACAGTCATTCTATTCTGTTCCCCTGAATAACCCCACTAGATGACAGTCATTCTGTTCCCCTGAATAACCCCACTAGAGGACAGTCATTCTATTCTGTTCCACTGAATAAACCCACTAGATGACAGTCATTCTATTCTGTTCCCCTGAATAACCCCACTAGAGGACAGTCATTCTATTCTGTTCCCCTGAATAACCCTACTCGATGACAGTCATTCTATTCTGTTCCCCTAAATAACCCACTAGATGACAATCATTCTGTTCCCCTGAATAACCCGCTAGAGGACAGTCATTCTATTCTGTTCCCTGAATAACCCCACTAGATGACAGTCATTCTATTTTTTTCCCCTGAATAACCCCACTAGATGACAGTCATTCTGTTCCCTGAATAACCCCACTAGACGACAGTCATTCTGTTCACCTGAATAACCCCACTAGAGGACAGTCATTCTATTCTGTTCCCCTGAATAAGCCCACTAGATGACAGTCATTCTATTCTGTTACCCTGAATAACCCCACTAGAGGAGAGTCATTCTATTCTGTTCCCCTGAATAACCCTACTCGATGACAGTCATTCTATTCTGTTCCCCTAAATAACACACTAGATGACAGTCATTCTGTTCCACTGAATAACCCCACTAGAGGACAGTCATTCTTTTCTGTTCCCCTGAATAAGCCCACTAGAGGACAGTCATTCTGTTCCCCTGAATAACCCCACTAGAGGACAGTCATTCTGTTTCCCTGAATAACCCCACTACACGACAGTCATTCTGTTTCCCTGAATAAACCCACTAGATGACAGTGATTCTGTTCCACTGAATAACCCCACTAGACTACAGTCATTCTGTTCACCTGAATAACCCAACTAGATGACAGTCATTCTATTCTGTTCCCCTGAATAATCCCACTAGAGAACAGTCATTCTATTCTGTTCCCCTGAAAAACCCCACTAGAAGACACTCATTCTATTCTGTTCTCCTGAATAGCCCCACTAGAGGACAGTCATTCTGTTCCCCTGAATAACCCTACTAGAAGACAGTCATTCTATTCTGTTCCCTTGAATAACCCAACTAGATGACAGTCATTCTATTCTGTTCCCCTGAATAACCCCACTAGAGGACAGTCATTCTATTCTGTTCCCCTGGATAACCCCACTAGAGGACAGTCATTCTGTTCTGTTCCCCTGGATAACCCCACTAGAGGACAGTCATTCTGTTCCCCTGAATAACCCCACTAGATGACAGTCATTCTATTCTGTTCCCATGAATAACCCCACTAGAGGACAGTCATTCTGTTCACCTGAATAACCCCACTAGAGGACAGTCATTCTATTCTGTTCCCCTGAATAACCCCACTAGAGGACAGTCATTCTATTCTGTTCCCCTGAATAACCCCTCTAGATGACAGTCATTCTATTATGTTCCCCTGAATAACCCCACTAGAGGACAGTCATTCTGTTACCTTGAATAACCCCACTAGAGGACAGTCATTCTGTTCCCCTGAATAACCCCACTAGAAGACACTCATTCTATTCTGTTCCCCTGAAAAACCCCACTAGAAGACACTCATTCTATTCTGCTCCCCTGAATAGCCCACTAGAGGACAGTCATTCTGTTCCCCTGAATAACCCTACTAGAAGACAGTCATTCTATTCTGTTCCCCTGAAAAACCCCTGTAGATGACAGTCATTCTGTTCCCTTGAATAACCCCACTAGAGCACAGTCATTCTGTTCCCCTGAATAACCCCACTAGATGACAGTCATTCTGTTCCCTTGAATAACCCCACTAGATGACAGTCATTCTGTCCCCTGAATAACCCCACTAGATGACAGTCATTCTATTCTGTTCCCTGAATAACCCCACTAGATGACAGTCATTCTATTCTGTTCCCCTGAATAACCCCACTAGAGGACAGTCATTCTGTTCACCTGAATAACCCCACTAGAGGACAGTCATTCTATTATGTTCCCCTGAATAACCCCACTAGAGGACAGTCATGCTATTCTGTTCCCCTGAATAACCCCTCTAGATGACAGTCATTCTATTATGTTCCCCTGAATAACCCCACTCGATGACAGTCATTCTGTTCCCCTGAATAACCCCACTAGATGACAGTCATTCTGTCCCCTGAATAACCCCACTAGATGACATTCATTCTGTTCCCCTGAATAACCCCACTAGATGACAGTCATTCTATTCTGTTACATTGAATAACCCCTCTAGATGACAGTCATTCTATTCTGTTCCCCTGAATAACCCACTAGATGACAGTCATTCTATTATGTTCCCCTGAATAACCCCGCTAGATGACAGTCATTATGTTCCCCTGAATAACCCCACTAGATGACAGTCATTCTATTCTGTTCCCCTGAATAACCCCACTAGATGACAGTCATTCTGTTCCCCTGAATAACCCCACTAGATGACAGTCATTCTGTTCCCTTGAATAACCCCACTAGAGGACAGTCATTCTATTATGTTCCCCTGAATAACCCCACTAGAGGACAGTCATTATTTTCTGTTCCCCTGAATAACCCCACTAGATGACAGTCATTCTATTCTGTTACCCTGAATAACCCCCCTAGAGGACAGTCATTCTATTCTGTTCCCCTGAATAACCCCACTAGAGGACAGTCATTCTTTTCTGTTCCCCTGAATAACCCCACCTGATGACAGTCATTCTATTCTGTTCCCCTGAATAACCCCACTAGATGACAGTCATTCTGTTCACCTGAATAACCCCACAAGATGACAGTCATTCTGTCCCCTGAATAACCCCTCTAGATGACAGTCATTCTATTATGTTCCCCTGAATAACCCCACTAGAGGACAGTCATTCTATTCCTAATCCCTAAATAACCCACTAGATGACAGTCATTCTATTCTGTTCCCCTGAATAACCCCTCTAGATGACAGTCATTCTATTCTGTTCCCCCTGAATAACCCCACTAGAGGGCATACATTCTGTTCCCCTGAATAACCCCACTAGAGGACAGTCATTTATTTCTAATCCCCTGAATAACCCCACTAGAGGACAGTCATTCAATTCCGTTCCCCTGAATAACCCCACTAGAGGACAGTCATTTTGTTCCCCTGAAAAACCCCACTAGAGGACAGTGATTCTGTTCCCCTGAATAAGCCCACTAGATGATAGTCATTCTATTCTGTTCCCCTGAATAACCCCACTAGAGGACAGTCATTCTATTCCGTTCCCCTGAATAACCCCACTAGAGGACAGTCATTTTGTTCCCCTGAAAAACCCCACTAGAGGACAGTGATTCTGGTCCCCTGAATAACCCCACTAGAGGACAGTCATTCTGATCCCCTGAATAACCCCACTAGATGACAGTCATTCTTTTCCCCTGAATAACCCCACTAGAGGACAGTCATTATATTCTGTTCCCTTGAATGACCCAACTAGATGAAAGTCATTCTATTCTGTTACCCTGAATAACCCCCCTAGAGGACAGTCATTCTATTCTGTTCCCCTTAATAACCCTACTCGATGACAGTCATTCTATTCTGTTCCCCTAAATAACACACTAGATGACAGTCATTCTGTTCCCCTGAATAACCCCACTAGAGGACAGTCATTCTGCTATGTTCCCCTGAATAACCCCACTAGAGGACAGTCATTCTGTTCCCCTGAATAACCCCACTAGAGGACAGTCATTCTGTTCCCTTGAATAACCCCGCTAGAAGACAGTCATTCTGTTCTGTTCCCCTGAATAACCCCACTAGATGACAGTCATTCTATTCTGTTCCCCTGAATAACCCCACTAGATGACAGTCATTCTGTTCCCCTGAATAACCCCACTAGATGACAGTCATTCTGTCCCCTGAATAACCCCACTAGATGACAGTCATTCTGTTCCCCTGAATAACCCCACTAGATGACAGTCATTCTATTCTGTTCCCCTGAATAACCCCACTAGATGACAGTCATTCTATTCTGTTCCCCTGAATAACCCCTCTAGATGACAGTCATTCTATTATGTTCCCCTGAATAACCCCCACTAGAGGACAGTCATTCTGTTCCCCTGAATAACCCCACTAGAGGACAGTCATTCTACTATGTTCCCCTGAATAACCCCACTAGAGGACAGTCATTCTGTTCCCCTGAATAACCCCACTAGAGGACAGTCATTCTGTTCCCTTGAATAACCCCGCTAGAAGACAGTCATTCTGTTCTGTTCCCCTGAATAACCCCCACTAGATGACAGTCATTCTATTCTGTTCCCCTGAATAACCCCACTAGATGACAGTCATTCTGTTCCCCTGAATAACCCCACTAGATGACAGTCATTCTGTCCCCTGAATAACCTCACTAGATGACAGTCATTCTGTCCCCTGAATAACCCCACTAGATGACAGTCATTCTATTCCCTGAATAACCCCACTAGATGACAGTCATTCTAATCTGTTCCCCTGAATAACCCCACTAGATGACAGTCATTCTATTCTGTTCCCCTGAATAACCCCTCTAGATGACAGTCATTCTATTCTGTTCCCCTGAATAACCCCACTAGAGGACAGTCATTCAGTTCCCCTGAATAACCCAACTAGAGGACAGTCATTCTATTATAATCCCCTAAATAACCCACTAGATGACAGTCATTCTATTCTGTTCCCCTGAATAACCCCTCTAGATGACAGTCATTATATTCTGTTCCCCTGAATAACCCCACTAGAGGACAGTCATTCTATTCTAATCCCCTAAATAACCCACTAGATGACAGTCATTCTATTCTGTTCCCCTGAATAACCCCTCTAGATTACAGTCATTCTGTTCACCTGAATAATCCCACTAGAGGACAGTCATTCTATTCTGTTCCCCTGAATAACCCCACTAGATGACAGTCAATCTATTCTGTTCCCCTGAATAACCCCTCTAGATGACAGTCATTCTATTATGTTCCCTGAATAACCCCACTAGAGGATAGTCATTCTATTCTGTTCCCCTGAATAACCCCTCTAGATGACAGTCATTCTATTCTGTTCCCCTGAATAACCCCACTAGAGGACAGTCATTCTGTTCCCTTGAATAACCCCGCTAGAAGACAGTCATTCTGTTCTGTTCCCCTGAATAACCCCACTAGATGACAGTCATTCTATTCTGTTCCCCTGAATAACCCCACTAGATGACAGTCATTCTGTTACCCTGAATAACCCCACTAGATGACAGTCATTCTGTCCCCTGAATAACCCCACTAGATGAGAGTCATTCTGTTCCCCTGAATAACCCCACTAGATGACAGTCATTCTATTCTGTTCCCCTGAATAACCCCTCTAGATGACAGTCATTCTATTCTGTTCCCCTGAATAACCCCACTAGAGGACAGTCATTCAGTTCCCCTGAATAACCCAACTAGAGGACAGTCATTCTATTATAATCCCCTAAATAACCCACTAGATGACAGTCATTCTATTCTGTTCCCCTGAATAACCCCCTAGAGGACAGTCATTCTATTCTGTTCCCCTTAATAACCCTACTCGATGACAGTCATTCTATTCTGTTCCCCTAAATAACACACTAGATGACAGTCATTCTGTTCCCCCTGAATAACCCCACTAGAGGACAGTCATTCTACTATGTTCCCTTGAATAACCCCACTAGAGGACAGTCATTCTGTTCCCCTGAATAACCCCACTAGAGGACAGTCATTCTGTTCCCTTGAATAACCCCGCTAGAAGACAGTCATTCTGTTCTGTTCCCCTGAATAAGCCCACTAGATGACAGTCATTCTATTCTGTTCCCCTGAATAACCCCACTAGATGACAGTCATTCTGTTCCCCTGAATAACCCCACTAGATGACAGTCATTCTGTCCCCTGAATAACCCCACTAGATGACAGTCATTATGTCCCCTGAATAACCCCACTAGATGACAGTCATTCTATTCCCCTGAATAACCCCACTAGATGACAGTCATTCTATTCTGTTCCCCTGAATAACCCCACTAGATGACAGTCATTCTATTCTGTTCCCCTGAATAACCCCGCTAGATGACAGTCATTCTATTCTGTTCCCCTGAATAACCCCACTAGAGGACAGTCATTCAGTTCCCCTGAATAACCCAACTAGAGGACAGTCATTCTATTATAATCCCCTAAATAACCCACTAGATGACAGTCATTCTATTCTGTTCCCCTGAATAACCCCCTCTAGATGACAGTCATTATATTCTGTTCCCCTGAATAACCCCACTAGAGGACAGTCATTCTATTCTAATCCCCTAAATAACCCACTAGATGACAGTCATTCTATTCTGTTCCCCTGAATAACCCCTCTAGATTACAGTCATTCTGTTCACCTGAATAACCCCACTAGAGGACAGTCATTCTATTCTGTTCCCCTGAATAACCCCACTAGATGACAGTCAATCTATTCTGTTCCCTGAATAACCCCTCTAGATGACAGTCATTCTATTATGTTCCCCTGAATAACCCCACTAGAGGATAGTCATTCTATTCTGTTCCCCTGAATAACCCCTCTAGATGACAGTCATTCTATTCTGTTCCCCTGAATAACCCCACTAGAGGACATTAATTATTTCCCCCTGAATAACCCCACTAGAGGACAGTCATTATATTCTAATCCCCTAAATAACCCACTAGATGACAGTCATTCTATTCTGTTCCCCCTGAATAACCCCTCTAGATGACAGTCATTCTATTCTGTTCCCCTGAATAACCCCACTAGAGGACAGTCATTCTGTTCCCCTGAATAACCCCACTAGAGGACAGGTCATTCTATTCTGTTCCCCTGAATAACCCCTCTAGATGACAGTCATTCTATTCTTTTCCCTGAATAACCCCACTAGAGGACAGTCATTCTGTTCCCCTGAATATCCCCACTCAGTGACAGTCATTCTATTCTGTTCCCCTGAATAACCCCACTAGGTGACAGTCATTCTATTCTGTTCCCCTGAATAACCCCACTAGAGGACAGTCATTCTGTTCCCCTGAATAACCCCACTAGATGACAGTCATTCTATTCTGTTCCCCAGAATAACCCCACTAGATGACAGTCATTCTGTTCCCCTGAATAACCCCACTAGAGGACAGTCATTCTATTCTGTTCCCTTGAATAACCCAACTAGATGACAGTCATTCTATTCTGTTCCCCTGAATAACCCCACTAGAGGACAGTCATTCTGTTCACCTGAATAACCTCACTAGAGGACAGTCATTCTATTCTGTTCCCCTGAATTACCCTACTCGATGAATGTCATTCTATTCTGTTCCCCTAAATAACCCACTAGATGACAGTCATTCTGTTCCACTGAATAACCCCACTAGAGGACAGCTCATTCTATTCTGTTCCCCTGAATAACCCCACTACAGGACAGTCATTCTGTTCCCCTGAATAACCCCACTAGAGGACAGTCATTCTGTTCCCCTGAATAACCCCACTAGAGGACAGTCATTCTGTTCTGTTCCCCTGAATAACCCCACTAGATGACAGTCATTCTATTCTGTTCCCCTGAATAACCCCACTAGATGACAGTCATTCTGTTCCCCTGAATAACCCCACTAGACGACAGTCATTCTGTTCCCCTGAATAACCCCACTAGATGACAGTCATTCTGTTCCCCTGAATAACCCCACTAGATGACAGTAATTCTATTCTGTTCCCCTGAATAACCCCACTAGATGACAGTCATTCTATTCTGTTCCCCTGAATAACCCCGCTAGATGACAGTCATTCTGTTCCCCTGAATAACCCCACTAGAGGACAGTCATTCTATTCTGTTCCCCCTGAATAACCCCACTAGATGAGAGTCATTCTATTATGTTCCCCTGAATAACCCCACTCGGTGACAGTCATCTATTCTGTTCCCCTGAATAACCCCACTAGTTGACAGTCATTCTGTTCCCCTGAATAACCCCACTAGATGACAGTCATTCTGTTCCCCTGAATAACCCCACTAGAGGACAGTCATTCTATTCTGTTCCCCTGAATAACCCCACTAGATGAAAGTCATTCTATTCTGTTCCCCTAAATAACCCCACTGGATGACAGTCATTCTATTCTGTTCCCCTGAATAACCCCTCTAGATGACAGTTATTCTATTCTGTTCCCCTGAATAACCCCACTAGATGACAGTCATTCTATTCTGTTCCCCTGAATAACCCCACTAGAGGACAGTCATTCTGTTCCCCTGAATAACCCACTAGATGAAAGTCATTCTGTTCCCCTGAATAACCCCACTAGATGACAGTCATTCTGTTACCCTGAATAATCCCACTAGAGGACAGTCATTCTGTTCCCCTGAATAACCCCTCCCTAGGACATGAGCAGATAAGGAAGAGAACACATAGGACATGGTATCATCCAGCCTGGGCAGCCAAACACCCATGTGTGCATGAAATTACAATGTCATGATTCATGCTGTTAGGTTGTGACTGTGAAACAAATTATTGTTGAGGGGGCGGTGGGGGGGGGAGAGCAGTTTCAATATTAGCCCAGGAAGATGTTCTAACAGCTAAATTGTAATCCCCTAGTCCACTAGCCTTCACAGCACGCTAACATATTGTCAACACCATTACCCATGAGCAACTCCGATCATGTTGTGGATAAGTGCTATTATATCAGCCCGGGCGCTTTGATTTCACAATGCCTTTTGTAAATAAAACCTCTAGTTTTCACACCTGAAAAGAACTCGGAGAACACCAGAAGTATAGTTTACCTCTCTGGTGGTGGTCCTCAGACAGACACATCATTTTAAGGGACATTTGACATTCTATAACCTGAAGTGTGATTTAAATCCCAGAAATAAACATTTGGTTGAAGGTTTGTTGATACAACTCACGTGACGTGTGTTCAAAACACAATAAAAAAACAGGACACTTCTTTAGAACGAGGCAGAAATGCTGTTGAACTACTTTTATTTAGCCGTGGAATAAAAGTCTGGTAAAGCAAACACTTGCTGAGTTGTCTACAGGCTCTAACAGAACAGCAGGGACTGGTGTCCTCTCAAATGGCACCCTATTCCCTACGTAGGGGCACTACCCTATTGGGCCCTGGTCAAAAGTAGTGCACTATGTAGGAACACGGTGCCATTTAGGATGCAGCCTCTGTCTGGCCAGCCATACGGGATTAGGCAGTTAACACTTCCACATCGCCAAGACAATTGTGTGCCATCAATGCATATAGGCCCTTTCAATGTGTTGCCAAGAGACAGGCGCCGTTAACACAAAAAATGTGGATTTCCTGGCCCGCATCTCCCTGAGGTTTTTGTGGGTGACACATACCTAAAACAAACGGCCTTGTTTGGAATTGATCTAACCTGAAAACTGTGGACATTCCTCTAAGGAAATAAAAGGAGATGGTACATTGTGTGCTGTAGTATGTGTGGGTACACTTCTGAGTGTCACATCAGGTTTTTGTCCTGTTTAAACAGTGAAATGTGTTCGGGCTGGTAGTCTGGTGAGTCCGTGTGGTAGGTCCAACCATACACAGCGCACTGCTCAGTCCAAACAATGGGATGGGGTTTGGAGCGAGGATGAGGGAGGGCACAGCAGGGTCCTTGGCTAGTTGTCATCACTGTGAAACAGCGGACACTCTTCCAGTGACAGGGAGTTCCTCTCAGTCAATCTCTGTGCTGCTTTCAGCTCACATTGCAGAGAGAGAGAGAGAGAGAGAGAGAGAGAGAGAGAGAGAGAGAGAGAGAGAGAGAGAGAGAGAGACAGAGAGACAGAGAGACAGAGAGACAGAGAGACAGAGAGACAGAGAGAGAGTACTGGCTCCCACACACTGAGAACGTTTTGGAGAAAGAAACTTCCAGCTGATCTCAGTATGTGTTGTGGTATTCAAACATAGCACCATGCATACACACAGAAGGCTCTGCAGGGAAGGGAAATCTGCATAACCCCATTTAGTAAACACCACTCAACAGTTACAGCTTTTTCTTTCTTATAACATGGCCATATACTCTCCAAGGATGTGTGACCATGCAACTGGAGTCAAAGCCTCAGAAATGTTCTGGCTTTTAATATGAATATAAATATATCATATAATATAATGTCTTTCCTCTGTTGAAACTATTACTGTTTCCAGATATTACTGTGTTTCCCGATATTACTGTTTCCAGATATTACTGTGTTTCCAGATATTACTGTGTTTCCAGATATTACTGTGTTTCCAGATATGACTGTTTTCCAGATATGACTGTTTTCCAGATATTACTGTTTCCAGATATTACTGAGTTTCCAGATATTACTGTGTTTCCAGATATTACTGTGTTTCCAGATATGACTGTTTTCCAGATATTACTGTTTCCAGATATTACTGTGTTTCCAGATATTACTGTGTTTCCAGATATGACTGTTTTCCAGATATGACTGTGTTTAAAGATATTTATGACGATCGTGAAAAGGAGTAGACCAAGGTGCAGCGTGGTAAGTGCTCATATTTATTTATTGTAACTCAGAACACTAAATCAAAATAATAAACAACGAAAAACGAACGTCTCGTTCTGCAGGCTTACTGAGCTGTACAAAAACAAGATCCCACACTGAAGGAGGGAAAAACAAAATAGAGAATTAAAACGTCTCTCTCAGGTCAGGGCGTGACAATATTACTGTGCTTCCAGATATTACTGTGTTTCCAGATATTACTGTGCTTCCAGATTTTACTGTGTTTAAAGATATTACTGTGTTTCCAGATATTACTGTGTTTCCAGATATTACTGTGTTTAAAGATATTATTGTTTCCAGATATTACTGTGTTTCCAGATATTATTTTTTTTAGATATGACTGTTTTCCAGATATTACTGTGTTTACAGATATTACTGTGTTTACAGATATTGTTGTTTCCAGATATTACTGTTTCCAGATATTACTGTCGTAAGTGTTGTTGAAGTGGGACCAAAACGCAGCGGGTAAAGTGCTCATCTTCTTATTTTATTAAAGAAAACACTTAATCAATACAAAACAAACAACAAAAACAGTCCAGTAAGGTGCACAGACTATACTAGAAACAACCACCCACCAACACAAGAGGAAACATACCCAACTAAATATGGCCTCCAATTAGAGACAACGACAACCAGCTGCCTCTAATTGGAGGTCATTGCCAAAAATCCAACATAGAAATAGAAAACTAGATAAACACACAGAAATAGAAAATATAGAACATAAACCAAAAACACCAAACCACACAAAACAAACACCCCCTGCCACGCCCTGACCAAACTACAATAACAAATAACCCCTTTTACTGGTCAGGACGTGACAGTACCCCCCTCCCCAAAAGTGCAGACCCCGAATGCACCTCAAAACATAAACCCCACAAAAAACAACCCCACAAAAACCAACCCCAAACTTAAAGGGAGGGAAGGGAGGGTGGCCACCGTCAACGACGGTCCCTGTGCTACACCCCCCCTTCCTAATCCTCCCACTACGGAGGTGGCTCTGGCTCTGGGTGTAGCTCCCGTTCAGGAAACTCTGGGCTGCGCGGAATCGCTGGAGACTCCGGGCTGAGAAGCGTCGCTGGAGACTCAGGGCTGAGGAGCGTCACTGGAGACTCAGGGCTGAGGAGCGTCGCTGGAGACTCAGGGCTGAGGAGCGTCACTGGAGACTCAGGGCTGAGGAAAGTCGCTGGAGACCCCGGGCTGAGGAGCGTCACTGGAGACCCCGGGCTGAGGAGCGTCACTGGAGACCCCGGGCTGAGGAGCGTCGCTGGAGACCCCGGGCTGAGGAGCGTCGCTGGAGACTCCGGACTGTAGGCCGTCTCTGTTGGTTCCGGACTGTAGGCCATCTCTGTCGGTTCCCGACTGTAGGCCATCTCTGTCGGTTCTGGACTGTAGGACGTCTCTGTCGGTTCCGGACTGTAGGACGTCTCTGTCGGTTCCGGACTGTAGGACGTCTCTGTCGGTTCCGGACTGTAGGACGTCGCCGGAAGCACTGGACGGGGAACTGTTGCCGGAAGCTCTGGACGGGAACTGTCGCCGGAAGCTCTGGACGGGGAACTGTCGCCGGAAGCTCTGGACGGGGAACTGTCGCCGGAAGCTCTGGACAGGGAACTGTCGCGGAAGCTCTGGACGGGGAACTGTCGCCGGAAGCTCTGGACTGGGACTGCGCACTGGAGGCCTGATGCGTGGGGGCTGGCTTAGGAGGCACCAGACTAGTAACCCGCACCACAGGGCTAGTGCGAGGAGCAGGAACAGGACGTACTGGGCTGGGCAGGCGCACTGGAGGCCTGATGCGTGGGGCTGGCTTTGGAGGCGCCAGAACAGTAACACGCACCACTGGGCTAGTGCGAGGAGCAGGAACAGGACGTACCGGACTGGGCAGACGCACTGGAGGCCTGATGCATGGGGCTGGCTTTGGAGGCGCCAGACTTGTAACACGCACCTCAAGGCTGAGAGCAGGAACAGGACGTACTGGACTGGGCAGACACACATGGAGGAAGAGTACGAGGAGCAGGAACAGGATACACTGGGCCATGAACCCTCACCGGCGGTCTGATGCTTGCAACTTGCATCACCGGTCTTGGCTCGATGCTGGCTCTAGCATGACACCTGTGAGGAGCTTTCACCAAGCGCACCGGGCTGTAGCTGCGCACTGGCGATACCGTGCGTATCTCCGCATAACATAGTGCTTGCTTGATCCGTTGCTCCCCATAGTAACCACAGGTGCTCCTTCGTGCCCTTTCCGCCAGTACCTCTCTCCGGAATCTCGCGTCAAGCTCCTCGCTTGATTCCTTGACTGGCTCCTTTTTGCTCTACGGCTCTCTCCTGTACGCCCGGGAAGTTAGGTCAGGGCTCCCCCCTGACTTAGCCCAACTCCCCGTATGCCCCCCCATTTTTTTGGGGGGGGGCTGCCTCCTCAACTCCTGAAATGGAGGATATAATGCCTCATACCTCCGTCGTTCCCTCTTAGCTTCCTCCAGCTCCTCCTTCGGGCGCTGGTACTCCCCAGCCTGGCTCCATGGACCCTTACCATCGAGGATCTCCTCCCATGTCCATGACTCCAAATAGCTCTCCTGCTGCTCCTTCCTCCGCTGCTTGGTCCTTTTTTGGTGGGTGGTTCTGTCGTAAGCATTGTTGAAGGGAGACCAAAACGCAGCGGGTAAAGTGCTCATCTTCTTATTTTATTAAAGAAAACACTTAATCAAAATAAACAAACAACAAAAACAGTCCAGTAAAGTGCACAGACCATACTAGAAACAACCACCCACAAAACACAAGAGAAAACAAACCCAACTAAATATGGCCTCCAATTAGAGACAACGACAACCAGCTGCCTCTAATTGGAGGTCATTGCCAAAAATCCAACATAGAAATAGAAAACTAGATAAACACATAGAAATAGAAAATATAGAACATAAACCAAAAACACCGAAGCACACAAAACAAACACCCCCTGCCACGCCCTGACCAATCTACAATAACAAATAACCCCTTTTACTGGTCAGGAAGTGACAATTACTGTGTTTCCAGATATTACTGTGTTTCCAAATATCACTGTTTCCAGATATTACTGTGTTTCCAGATATTACTGTGTTTAAAGATATTACTGTGTTTCCAGATATTATTGTTTCCAGATATTACTGTTTCCAGATATTACTGTGTTTCCAGATATTACTGTGTTTCCAGATATTACTGTTTCCAGATATGATTGTTTCCAGATATTATTGTTTCCAGATATTACTGTTTCCAGATATTACTGTGTTTCCAGATATTACGGTTTCCAGATATTACTGTGTTTCCAGATATTACTGTGTTTCCAGATATTACTGTTTCCAGATATTATTGTTTCCAGATATTACTGTTTCCAGATATTACTGTTTCCAGATATTACTGTGTTTCCAGATATTACTGTTTCCAGATATTACTGTGTTTCCAGATATTACTGTTTCCAGATATTGCTGTTTCCAGATATTACTGTTTCCAGATATTACTGTTTGGAGATATTACTATGTTTCCAGATATTACAGTGTTTGTGACCTGTCACAATAAATCCCCCCCAGAATCCAGTGTGTTATATCACACAATACATGTATCATCTTGCTAATCCCCACTTGACCACAAGCCGAGCGCTTCACGTCAAAAGGCATATGGTGCCATTGATGAAGTGTTTATTGGGATACTTCCTGCTCTAGCTCCTGTCAGTGTTTATTAGGCTACTTCCTGCTCTGCCTCCTGTCAGTGTTTATTAAGCTACTTCCTGCTCTGTCTCCTGTCAGTGTTTATTAAGCGACTTCCTACTCTGCCTCCTGTCAGTGTTTATTAAGCTACTTCCTGCTTTTCCTCCAGTCACTGTGTAGGCTTGTTATACTGTAGGCTTTGAGTCCCAAATTACACCCTATGCCCTACATAGTGCACTAATTTTGACCGGAGCCTACGGGCACTGGTCAAAAGTAGTGCACTACATAGGCAATAGGGTGCCATTTTGGACACAGCTATGCCCTCCAGGTCCTGTAGGAACACGGTGTGAAGCTGACACAACCAGACCAAAGCTAAGTTCTATGAGCAGAGCAGAGGGCGAGCGTGCCTAGCCATGATTCCATCCCAGGAGGGGCTGTAGCTAGCTGACAAGGCTGCGGAGCTTAGAGAGAGTGGAGGAGAGGAGGAGGAGTCTATATCGCTCCGCTAATACAGGACTGGCCAAGGACTCAGCGCACTACTTTTGTTAAAACATTTCAATTAAATATATTTGAGTGTTTACCAGAATTTGTAACTTAATAATTATCTGTACAAAACAGTTCAGTCTGATTATACTTGTGGAATATAAAATACTTGCTTGATATATGTTTTTCTAGTTTCTTGAAATGCTTTGCAAATGTAACTTATTTCTATGTGTTAACTGAAATGATCTATTCTTTCCTTTCTAGTTGCCGCTCTAATCCAGAGCAATTCACGGTAGTGAGTGCATACATTTTCATACTGCTCCCTCATGGGAATTGGACCCACAATCCTATCATTGCAAGCTTCATGCTCTACCAACTGAGCCACATCATCACATCACATCATCACAAACCACTTCATGTCTCGATGTATTACTGTATTGTGGATTGTTTTTCTTAATGGTGATGGAAAATATACAGGTACAAACCTAGATGACCAGCCTATGTACAATACAGTCATGTTCATTTACATTCAGTGGTTTGTAAGGATGGTGAATTAATACTGCACCAAAAAAGTGTCTGTTTTCCATGTTATTTGATGAAGACAACATATTTAATTTGATACGGATGTTTTTTGTGTTTTTGTCCATAACTTTACACCTTTTGATGTTTGAGGGACAGGGTTTTGTTTTTGTCTGGATTCCATTAGAATGACATCACAGAGAATGGACAACGACTCTTACAATTCCAACTATTGAATGGTGCAAGAAACTGTTCTTAATTAACTATCTTTTTTTTGTTGCTAGAGCTGAGATGTTGAAAAAAAAGTTTTGCCTGCGCTACAGATGTCTATATAGGTCCGCTAATACTAGTAAAGGCCCAGTGCACTACTTTTGTGAAGAAATACTTTTGTTCAAAAAGTAAATATATATATATATATATATATATATACAGTACCAGTGAAAACATTGGGCGCACCTACTCATTCAAGGGTTTTTCTTTATTTTTGCTATTTTCTACACTGGATAATAATAGTGAAGACATCAAAACAATGAAATAACACTCCAGTAAACAAAAAAGTGTTAAACAAATCAACATTTATTTTATAGTTGAGACACTTCAAAGTAGCCACCATTTGCCTTGATGACAGCTTTGCACACTTTTGCATTCTCTCAACCAGCTTCACCTGGAATGCTTTTCCAACAGTCTTGAAGGAGTTCTCACAGATGCTGAGCACTTGTTGGCTGCTTTTCCTTCACTCTGCGGTCCAACTCATCCCAAACCATCACAATTGGGTTGAGGTCGGGTGATTGTGGAGGCCAGGTCATCTGATGCAGCACTCCATCACTCTCCTTCTTGGTCAAATAGCGTTTACACAGCCTGGAGGTGTGTTGGGTCATTGCCCTGTTGAAAAACAAATAATAGTCCCACTAAGCCCAAACCAGATGGGATGGCGTATCATTGCAGAATGTTGTGGTAGTGCATTGAATTCTAAATAAATCACTGACAGTGTCACCAGCAAAGCACCCCCACACAATCACACCTCCTCCTCCTCCATGCTTCACAGTGGGAACCACAAATGCGGAGATCATCCGTTCACCTACTCTGCGTCTCACAAAGACACGGCTGTTGGAACCAAAAATCTCAAATTTGGACTCATCAGACCAAAGGACAGATTTCCAACGGTCTAATGTTCATTGCTCGTGTTTCTTGGACCAAGCAAGTCTCTTCTTATTATTGGTGTTCTTTAGTAGTGGTTTCTTTGCAGCAAATCAACCATGAAGGCCTGATTCACACAGTCTCCTCTGAACAGTTGATGTTGAGATTTGTCTGTTACTTGAACTCTGTGAAGCATTTATTTGGGCTGCAAACTGAGGCTGGTAACTCTAATGAACTTATCCTCTGCAGCAGAGATAACTCTGGGTCTTCCTTTCCTGTGGCGGTCCTCATGAGAGCCAGTTTCATCATAGCGCTTGATGTGATAAGAGTGCTGCAGCACCCCCGGAAAAAATAATTTACAGACCAGTCAAAAGTTTGGACACACCTGCTCATTCCAGGGTTCTTCTTTGTTTTTACTATTTTCTAAATTGTAAAATAATAGTGACGACATCAAAACTATGAAATAATACGTACGGAATCATGTAGTAACCAAAAATATATTTTATATTCTTTAAAGTAGCTACCATTTGCCTTGATGCCAGCTTTGCACACTCTTGGCATTCTCTCAACCAGCTTCATGAGGTAGTCACGTATTATTTCATTTTGACTTGTCTGTAAACAATTTTTTTCCGGGGGTGCTGCAACGCACTTATTACCCCTACTTCGTGCAGCTGTGACTGGTAGTGATTATTGAGGAATCAACATAGTACTGACTGGTTTGCCAGCCCACTTCCAGATAACAGATGATGCTGCTAGTAGGAAGCCTTCATGCTGGTAAATTTGGCACACAGTAACAACAGTGGCAACAATAACAGTAGCAACAGTAAAAATAGAAACTACAGTAAAAACAGTAGCAACAGTAACAACAGTGGCAACAATAACAGTAGCAACAGTAAAAATTGAAACAACAGTAAAAACAGTAGCAACAGTAACAACAGTAGCAACAATAAAAGTAGCAAAAGTAAAAAAAAGAAACAACAGTAATAACAGTAGCAACAGTAACAGTAGCAACAGTAAAAATAGAAACAACAGTAACAACAGTAGCAACAGCAGCAACAGTAACAACAATAACAACAGTAACAGTAGAAACAGAAGCAACAGTAACAACAGTGGCACCAGTAACAGTAGCAACAGTAGCAACAGTAACAACAGTAGCAACAGTAACATCAATAATAACAGTAGCAACAGTAACAACAGTAACAACAGTAATAACAATAACAACAGTAACAACAGTAATAACAGTAAAAACAGCAAAAACAGTAGCAACAGTAACATCAGTAACAGTAGCAACAGTAACAACAGTAACAACAGTAACAACAGTAGCAACAGTAACAAAAGTAACAACAGCAATAAACAGTAGTAACAAAAGTAACAACAGTAGCAACAGTAGCAATAGTAACAAAAGTGGCAACAGTAACATCAATAACAACAGTAACATCAGTAACAACAGTAACAACAGCAACAACAGTAACAACACTGGCAACAGTAACAACAGTAGCAACAGTAACAACAGTAACAACAGTAACAACAGTAACAACAGTGGCAACTGTAGCAACAGTAACAACAGTAGCAACAGTAACAACAGTAGCAACAGTAACAACAGTGGCAACAGTAACAACAGTAACAACAGTAACAACAGTGGCAACAGTAACAACAGTAACAACAGCAACAACAGTACCAACAGTAACAACAGTGGCAACAGTAACAACAGTAGCAACAGTGGCAACAGTAACAACAGTAGCAACAGTAACAACAGTAACAACAGTAGCAACAGCAACAACAGTAACAACAGTAGCAACAGTAACAACAGTGGCAACTGTAGCAACAGTAACAACAGTATCAACAGTAACAACAGTAGCAACAGTAACAACAGTAACAAAGGTAACAACAGTAAAAACAGTAGCAACAGTATCAACAGTGGCAACAATAACAGTAGCAACAGTAACAACAGTAACAACAGTAATAACAATAACAACAGTAACAACAGTAATAACAGTAACAACAGTAACAACAGTGGCACCAGTAACAGTAGCAACAGTAGCAACAGTAACAACAGTAACATCAATAATAACAGTAGCAACAGTAACAACAGTAACAACAGTAATAACAATAACAACAGTAACAACAGTAATAACAGTAACAACAGCAAAAACAGTAGCAACAGTAACATCAGTAACAGTAGCAACAGTAACAACAGTAACAACAGTAACAACAGTAGCAACAGTAACAACAGTAACAACAGCAATAAACAGTAGTAACAAAAGTAACAACAGTAGCAACAGTAGCAATAGTAACAAAAGTGGCAACAGTAACATCAATAACAACAGTAACATCAGTAACAACAGTAACAACAGCAACAACAGTAACAACACTGGCAACAGTAACAACAGTAGCAACAGTAACAACAGTAACAACAGTAACAACAGTAACAACAGTGGCAACTGTAGCAACAGTAACAACAGTAACAACAGTAGCAACAGTAACAACAGTAACAACAGTAACAACAGTGGCAACAGTAACAACAGTAACAACAGTAACAACAGTGGCAACAGTAACAACAATAACAACAGCAACAACAGTAACAACAGTAACAACAGTGGCAACAGTAACAACAGTAGCAACAGTGGCAACAGTAACAACAGTAGCAACAGTAACAACAGTAACAACAGTAGCAACAGTAACAACAGTAACAACAGTAACAACAGTGGCAACTGTAGCAACAGTAACAACAGTAGCAACAGTAACAACAGTAGCAACAGTAACAACAGTAACAACAGTAACAACAGTAAAAACAGTAGCAACAGTAACAACAGTGGCAACAATAACAGTAGCAACAGTAACAACAGTAACAACAGTAATAACAATAACAACAGTAACAACAGTAATAACAGTAACAACAGCAAAAACAGTAGCAACAGTAACATCAGTAACAGTAGCAACAGTAACAACAGTAACAACAGTAACAACAGTAGCAACAGTAACAACAGTAACAACAGCAATAAACAGTAGTAACAAAACTAACAACAGTAGCAACAGTAGCAATAGTAACAAAAGTGGGAACAGTAACATCAATAACAACAGTAACATCAGTAACAACAGTAACAACAGCAACAACAGTAATAACACTGGCAACAGTAACAACAGTAGCAACAGTAACAACAGTAACAACAGTAACAACAGTAACAACAGTGGCAACTGTACCAACAGTAACAACAGTAGCAACAGTAACAACAGTAGCAACAGTAACAACAGTAACAACAGTAACAACAGTGGCAACAGTAACAACAGTAACAACAGTAACAACAGTGGCAACAGTAACAACAGTAACAACAGCAACAACAGTAACAACAGTAACAACAGTGGCAACAATAACAACAGTAGCAACAGTGGCAACAGTAACAACAGTAGCAACGGTGGCAACAGTAACAACAGTAGCAACAGTAACAACAGTAACAACAGTAGCAACAGTAACAACAGTAACAACAGTAACAACAGTAACAACAGTGGCAACTGTAGCAACAGTAACAACAGTAACAACAGTAAAAACAGTAGCAACAGTAACAACAGTGGCAACAATAACAGTAGCAACAGTAACAACAGTAACAACAGTAATAACAATAACAACAGTAACAACAGTAATAACAGTAACAACAGCAAAAACAGTAGCAACAGTAACATCAGTAACAGTAGCAACAGTAACAACAGTAACAACAGTAACAACAGTAGCAACAGTAACAACAGTAACAACAGCAATAAACAGTAGTAACAAAAGTAACAACAGTAGCAACAGTAGCAATAGTAACAAAAGTGGCAAGAGTAACATCAATAACAACAGTAACATCAGTAACAACAGTAACAACAGCAACAACAGTAACAACAGTAGCAACAATAACAACAGTAACAACAGTAACAACAGTAACAACAGTGGCAACTGTAACAACAGTGGCAACAGTAACAACAGTAACAACAGTAACAACAGTAACAACAGTAACAACAGTAGCAACAGTAACAACAGTAACAACAGCAATAAACAGTAGTAACAAAAGTAACAACAGTAGCAACAGTAGCAATAGTAACAAAAGTGGCAACAGTAACATCAATAATAACAGTAGCAACAGTACCAACAGTAACAACAGTAATAACAATAACAACAGTAACAACAGTAATAACAGTAACAACAGCAAAAACAGTAGCAACAGTAACATCAGTAACAGTAGCAACAGTAACAACAGCAACAACAGTAAGAACAGTAGCAACAGTAACAACAGTAACAACAGCAATAAACAGTAGTAACAAAAGTAACAACAGTAGCAACAGTAGCAATAGTAACAAAAGTGGCAACAGTAACATCAATAACAACAGTAACATCAGTAACAACAGCAACAACAGTAACAACAGTGGCAACAGTAACAACAGTAGCAACAGTAACAACAGTAACAACAGTAACAACAGTGGCAACTGTAGCAACAGTAACAACAGTAGCAACAGTAACAACAGTAGCAACAGTAACAACAGTAACAACAGTAACAACAGTGGCAACAGTAACAACAGTAACAACAGCAACAACAGTAACAACAGTGGCAACAGTAACAACAGTAGCAACAGTGGCAGCAGTAACAACAGTAACAACAGTAAAAACAGTAGCAACAGTAACAACAGTGGCAACAATAACAGTAGCAACAGTAAAAATAGAAACTACAGTAAAAACAGTAGCAACAGTAACAACAGTGGCAACAATAACAGTAGCAACAGTAAAAATAGAAACAACAGTAAAAACAGTAGCAACAGTAACAACAGTAGCAACAATAACAGTAGCAAAAGTAAAAAAAGAAACAACAGTAATAACAGTAGCAACAGTAACAACAGTGGCAACAGTAACAGTAGCAATAGTAAAAATAGAAACAACAGTAACAACAGTAGCAACAGGAGCAACAGTAACAACAATAACAACATTAACAGTAGCAACAGTAGCAAGAGTAACAACAATGGCACCAGTAACAGTAGCAACACTAGCAACAGTAACAACAGTAGCAACAGTAACATCAATAATAACAGTAGCAACAGTAACAACAGTAACAACAGTAGCAACAGTAACAACAGTAACAACAGTAATAACAGTAACAACAGCAAAAACAGTAGCAACAGTAACATCAGTAACAGTAGCAACAGTAACAACAGTAACAACAGTAACAACAGTAGCAACAGTAACAACAGTAACAACAGCAATAAACAGTAGTAACAAAAGTAACAACAGTAGCAACAGTAGCAATAGTAACAAAAGTGGCAAGAGTAACATCAATAACAACAGTAACATCAGTAACAACAGTAACAACAGCAACAACAGTAACAACAGTAGCAACAATAACAACAGTAACAACAGTAACAACAGTAACAACAGTGGCAACTGTAACAACAGTGGCAACAGTAACAACAGTAACAACAGTAACAACAGTGGCAACAGTAACAACAGTAACAACAGCAACAACAGTAACAACAGTAACAACAGTAACAACAGTAACAACAGCAACAACAGTAACAACACTGGCAACAGTAACAACAGTAGCAACAGTAACAACAGTAACAACAGTAACAACAGTAACAACAGTGGCAACTGTAGCAACAGTCACAACAGTAGCAACAGTAACAACAGTAGCAACAGTAACAACAGTAACAACAGTAACAACAGTAAAAACAGTAGCAACAGTAACAACAGTGGCAACAATAACAGTAGCAACAGTAACAACAGTAACAACAGTAATAACAATAACAACAGTAACAACAGTAATAACAGTAACAACAGCAAAAACAGTAGCAACAGTAACATCAGTAACAGTAGCAACAGTAACAACAGTAACAACAGTAACAACAGTAGCAACAGTAACAACAGTAACAACAGCAATAAACAGTAGTAACAAAAGTAACAACAGTAGCAACAGTAGCAATAGTAACAAAAGTGGCAACAGTAACATCAATAACAACAGTAACATCAGTAACAACAGTAACAACAGCAACAACAGTAACAACACTGGCAACAGTAACAACAGTAGCAACAGTAACAACAGTAACAACAGTAACAACAGTAACAACAGTGGCAACTGTACCAGCAGTAACAACAGTAGCAACAGTAACAACAGTAGCAACAGTAACAACAGTAACAACAGTAACAACAGTGGCAACAGTAACAACAGTAACAACAGTAACAACAGTGGCAACAGTAACAACAGTAACAACAGCAACAACAGTAACAACAGTAACAACAGTGGCAACAGTAACAACAGTAGCAACAGTGGCAACAGTAACAACAGTAGCAACAGTGGCAACAGTAACAACAGTAGCAACAGTAACAACAGTAACAACAGTTGCAACAGTAACAACAGTAACAACAGTAACAACAGTAACAACAGTGGCAACTGTAGCAACAGTAACAACAGTAACAACAGTAAAAACATTAGCAACAGTAACAACAGTGGCAACAATAACAGTAGCAACAGTAACAACAGTAACAACAGTAATAACAATAACAACAGTAACAACAGTAATAACAGTAACAACAGCAAAAACAGTAGCAACAGTAACATCAGTAACAGTAGCAACAGTAACAACAGTAACAACAGCAATAAACAGTAGTAACAAAAGTAACAACAGTAGCAACAGTAGCAATAGTAACAAAAGTGGCAACAGTAACATCAATAATAACAGTAGCAACAGTACCAACAGTAACAACAGTAATAACAATAACAACAGTAACAACAGTAATAACAGTAACAACAGCAAAAACAGTAGCAACAGTAACATCAGTAACAGTAGCAACAGTAACAACAGCAACAACAGTAAGAACAGTAGCAACAGTAACAACAGTAACAACAGCAATAAACAGTAGTAACAAAAGTAACAACAGTAGCAACAGTAGCAATAGTAAGAAAAGTGGCAACAGTAACATCAATAACAACAGTAACATCAGTAACAACAGCAACAACAGTAACAACAGTGGCAACAGTAACAACAGTAGCAACAGTAACAACAGTAACAACAGTAACAACAGTGGCAACTGTAGCAACAGTAACAACAGTAGCAACAGTAACAACAGTAGCAACAGTAACAACAGTAACAACAGTAACAACAGTGGCAACAGTAACAACAGTAACAACAGCAACAACAGTAACAACAGTGGCAACAGTAACAACAGTAGCAACAGTGGCAGCAGTAACAACAGTAGCAACAGTAACAACAGTAACAACAGTAGCAACAGTAACAACAGTAACAACAGTAAAAACAGTAGCAACAGTAACAACAGTGGCAACAATAACAGTAGCAACAGTAAAAATAGAAACTACAGTAAAAACAGTAGCAACAGTAACAACAGTGGCAACAATAACAGTAGCAACAGTAAAAATAGAAACAACAGTAAAAACAGTAGCAACAGTAACAACAGTAGCAACAATAACAGTAGCAAAAGTAAAAAAGAAACAACAGTAATAACAGTAGCAACAGTAACAACAGTGGCAACAGTAACAGTAGCAACAGTAAAAATAGAAACAACAGTAACAACAGTAGCAACAGGAGCAACAGTAACAACAATAACAACATTAACAGTAGCAACAGTAGCAAGAGTAACAACAATGGTACCAGTAACAGTAGCAACACTAGCAACAGTAACAACAGTAGCAACAGTAACATCAATAATAACAGTAGCAACAGTAACAACAGTAACAACAGTAGCAACAGTAACAACAGTAACAACAGTAATAACAGTAACAACAGCAAAAACAGTAGCAACAGTAACATCAGTAACAGTAGCAACAGTAACAACAGTAACAACAGTAACAACAGTAGCAACAGTAACAACAGTAACAACAGCAATAAACAGTAGTAACAAAAGTAACAACAGTAGCAACAGTAGCAATAGTAACAAAAGTGGCAAGAGTAACATCAATAACAACAGTAACATCAGTAACAACAGTAACAACAGCAACAACAGTAACAACAGTAGCAACAGTAACAACAGTAACAACAGTAACAACAGTAACAACAGTGGCAACTGTAGCAACAGTAACAACAGTAGCAAAAGTAACAACAGTAGCATCAGTAACAACAGTAACAACAGTAACAACAGTGGCAACAGTAACAACAGTATCAACAGTAACAACAGTGGCAACAGTAACAACAGTAACAACAGTAACAACAGCAACAACAGTAACAACAGTAACAACAGTGGCAACAGTAACAACAGTAGCAACAGTGGCAACAGTAACAACAGTAGCAACAGTAACAACAGCAAAAACAGTAGCAACAGTAACATCAGTAAGAGTAGCAACAGTAACAACAGTAACAACAGTAACAACAGTAGCAACAGTAACAACAGTAACAACAGCAATAAACAGTAGTAACAAAAGTAACAACAGTAGCAACAGTAGCAATAGTAACAAAAGTGGCAAGAGTAACATCAATAACAACAGTAACATCAGTAACAACAGTAACAACAGCAACAACAGTAACAACAGTAGCAACAGTAACAACAGTAACAACAGTAACAACAGTAACAACAGTGGCAACTGTAGCAACAGTAACAACAGTAGCAACAGTAACAACAGTAGCAACAGTAACAACAGTAGCAACAGTAACAACAGTAGCAACAGTAACAACAGTAGCAACAATAACAGTAGCAAAAGTAAAAAAAAGAAACAACAGTAATAACAGTAGCAACAGTAACAACAGTGGCAACAGTAACAGTAGCAACAGTAAAAATAGAAACAACAGTAACAACAGTAGCAACAGGAGCAACAGTAACAACAATAACAACATTAACAGTAGCAACAGTACCAAGAGTAACAACAGTGGCACCAGTAACAGTAGCAACAGTAGCAACAGTAACAACAGTAGCAACAGTAACATCAATAATAACAGTAGCAACAGTAACAACAGTAACAACAGTAATAACAATAACAACAGTAACAACAGTAATAACAGTAACAACAGCAAAAACAGTAGCAACAGTAACATCAGTAAGAGTAGCAACAGTAACAACAGTAACAACAGTAACAACAGTAGCAACAGTAACAACAGTAACAACAGCAATAAACAGTAGTAACAAAAGTAACAACAGTAGCAACAGTAGCAATAGTAACAAAAGTGGCAAGAGTAACATCAATAACAACAGTAACATCAGTAACAACAGTAACAACAGCAACAACAGTAACAATAGTAGCAACAGTAACAACAGTAACAACAGTAACAACAGTAACAACAGTGGCAACTGTAACAACAGTAGCAACAGTAACAACAGTAACAACAGTAGCAACAGTAACAACAGTAACAACAGTAACAACAGTGGCAACTGTAGCAACAGTAACAACAGTAGCAACGGTAACAACAGTAGCAACAGTAACAACAGTAACAACAGTAACAACAGTAAAAACAGTAGCAACAGTAACAACAGTGGCAACAATAACAGTAGCAACAGTAAAAATAGAAACTACAGTAAAAACAGTAGCAACAGTAACAACAGTGGCAACAATAACAGTAGCAACAGTAAAAATAGAAACAACAGTAAAAACAGTAGCAACAGTAACAACAGTAGCAACAATAACAGTAGCAAAAGTAAAAAAAGAAACAACAGTAATAACAGTAGCAACAGTAACAACAGTGGCAACAGTAACAGTAGCAACAGTAAAAATAGAAACAACAGTAACAACAGTAGCAACAGGAGCAACAGTAACAACAATAACAACATTAACAGTAGCAACAGTAGCAAGAGTAACAACAATGGTACCAGTAACAGTAGCAACACTAGCAACAGTAACAACAGTAGCAACAGTAACATCAATAATAACAGTAGCAACAGTAACAACAGTAACAACAGTAGCAACAGTAACAACAGTAACAACAGTAATAACAGTAACAACAGCAAAAACAGTAGCAACAGTAACATCAGTAACAGTAGCAACAGTAACAACAGTAACAACAGTAACAACAGTAGCAACAGTAACAACAGTAACAACAGCAATAAACAGTAGTAACAAAAGTAACAACAGTAGCAACAGTAGCAATAGTAACAAAAGTGGCAAGAGTAACATCAATAACAACAGTAACATCAGTAACAACAGTAACAACAGCAACAACAGCAACAACAGTAGCAACAGTAACAACAGTAACAACAGTAACAACAGTAACAACAGTGGCAACTGTAGCAACAGTAACAACAGTAGCAAAAGTAACAACAGTAGCATCAGTAACAACAGTAACAACAGTAACAACAGTGGCAACAGTAACAACAGTATCAACAGTAACAACAGTGGCAACAGTAACAACAGTAACAACAGTAACAACAGCAACAACAGTAACAACAGTAACAACAGTGGCAACAGTAACAACAGTAGCAACAGTGGCAACAGTAACAACAGTAGCAACAGTAACAACAGCAAAAACAGTAGCAACAGTAACATCAGTAAGAGTAGCAACAGTAACAACAGTAACAACAGTAACAACAGTAGCAACAGTAACAACAGTAACAACAGCAATAAACAGTAGTAACAAAAGTAACAACAGTAGCAACAGTAGCAATAGTAACAAAAGTGGCAAGAGTAACATCAATAACAACAGTAACATCAGTAACAACAGTAACAACAGCAACAACAGTAACAACAGTAGCAACAGTAACAACAGTAACAACAGTAACAACAGTAACAACAGTGGCAACTGTAGCAACAGTAACAACAGTAGCAACAGTAACAACAGTAGCAACAGTAACAACAGTAGCAACAGTAACAACAGTAGCAACAGTAACAACAGTAGCAACAATAACAGTAGCAAAAGTAAAAAAAGAAACAACAGTAATAACAGTAGCAACAGTAACAACAGTGGTAACAGTAACAACAGTAGCAACAATAACAGTAGCAAAAGTAAAAAAAGAAACAACAGTAATAACAGTAGCAACAGTAACAACAGTGGCAACAGTAACAGTAGCAACAGTAAAAATAGAAACAACAGTAACAACAGTAGCAACAGGAGCAACAGTAACAACAATAACAACATTAACAGTAGCAACAGTACCAAGAGTAACAACAGTGGCACCAGTAACAGTAGCAACAGTAGCAACAGTAACAACAGTAGCAACAGTAACATCAATAATAACAGTAGCAACAGTAACAACAGTAACAACAGTAATAACAATAACAACAGTAACAACAGTAATAACAGTAACAACAGCAAAAACAGTAGCAACAGTAACATCAGTAAGAGTAGCAACAGTAACAACAGTAACAACAGTAACAACAGTAGCAACAGTAACAACAGTAACAACAGCAATAAACAGTAGTAACAAAAGTAACAACAGTAGCAACAGTAGCAATAGTAACAAAAGTGGCAAGAGTAACATCAATAACAACAGTAACATCAGTAACAACAGTAACAACAGCAACAACAGTAACAACAGTAGCAACAGTAACAACAGTAACAACAGTAACAACAGTAACAACAGTGGCAACTGTAGCAACAGTAACAACAGTAGCAAAAGTAACAACAGTAGCATCAGTAACAACAGTAACAACAGTAACAACAGTGGCAACAGTAACAACAGTAACAACAGTGGCAACAGTAACAACAGTAACAACAGTAACAACAGCAACAACAGTAACAACAGAACAACAGTGGCAACAGTAACAACAGTAGCAACAGTGGCAACAGTAACAACAGTAGCAACAGTAACAACAGTAACAACAGTAGCAACAGTAACAACAGTAACAACAGTAACAACAGTAACAACAGTGGCAACTGTAGCAACAGTAACAACAGTAGCAACAGTAACAACAGTAGCAACAGTAACAACAGTGACAACAGTAACAACAGTAACAACAGTAACAACAGTGGCAACAATAACAGTAGCAACAGTAAAAATAGAAACTACAGTAAAAACAGTAGCAACAGTAACAACAGTGGCAACAATAACAGTAGCAACAGTAAAAATAGAAACAACAGTAAAAACAGTAGCAACAGTAACAACAGTAGCAACAATAACAGTAGCAACAGTAAAAATAGAAACAACAGTAATAACAGTAGCAACAGTAACAACAGTAGCAACAATAACAGTAGCAACAGTAAAAATAGAAACAACAGTAACAACAGTAGCAACAGTAGCAACAGTAACAACAATAACAACATTAACAGTAGCAACAGTAGCAACAGTAACAACAGTGGCACCAGTAACAGTAGCAACAGTAGCAACAGTAACAACAGTAGCAACAGTAACATCAATAATAACAGTAGCAACAGTAACAACAGTAACAACAGTAATAACAATAACAACAGTAACAACAATAATAACAGTAACAACAGCAAAAACAGTAGCAACAGTACCATCAGTAACAGTAGCAACAGTAACAACAGTAACAACAGTAACAACCGTAGCAACAGTAACAACAGTAACAACAGCAATAAACAGTAGTAACAAAAGTAACAACAGTAGCAACAGTAGCAATAGTAACAAAAGTGGCAACAGTAACATCAATAACAACAGTAACATCAGTAACAACAGTAACAACAGTAACAACAGTGGCAACAGTAACAACAGTAGCAACAGTAACAACAGTAACAACAGTAACAACAGTAACAACAGTAACAACAGTGGCAACTGTAGCAACAGTAACAACAGTAGCAACAGTAACAACAGTAGCAACAGTAACAACAGTAACAACAGTGGCAACAGTAACAACAGTAACAACAGTAACAACAGTGGCAACAGTAACAACAGTAACAACAGTAACAACAGTGGCAACAGTAACAACAGTAACAACAGTAACAACAGCAACAACAGTAACAACAGTAACAACAGTGGCAACAGTAACAACAGTGGCAACAGTAACAACAGTAGCAACAGTGGCAACAGTAACAACAGTAGCAACAGTAACAACAGTAACAACAGTAACAACAGCAACAACAGTAACAACAGTAACAACAGTGGCAACAGTAACAACAGTAGCAACAGTGGCAACAGTAACAACAGTAGCAACAGTAACAACAGTAACAACAGAAACAACAGTAACAGTAACAACAGTGACAACAGTGACAACAGCAAAAACATTAAAAACAGTAACAACAGTAACAACAGTAACAACAGTAACAACAGTAAAAACAGTAACAACAGTAAAAACAGTAACAACAGTAACAACAGTAACAACAGTAACAGTAACAACAGTGACAACAGTAACAACAGTGACAACAGTAACAGTAACAACAGTAACAACAGTAACAGTAACAACAGTAACAACAATAACAACAGTAAAAACATTAAAAACATTAACAGTAACAACAGTAAAAACATTAAAAACATTAACAGTAACATCAGTAAAAACATTAAAAACAGTAACAACAGTAGCAACAAAAACAACAGTAACAACAGTACAAACAGAAAAAACATTAAAAACAGTAACAACAGTAACAAGGGGTAACAACAGTAACAACAGTAAAAATATTAAAAACAGTAACAACAGTAACAACAGTAACAGTAACAACAGTAACAGTAACAACAGTAGCAACAGTAGCAACAGTAACAACAGTAACAACAGTAACAACAGTAGCAACAGTAAAAACATTAAAAACATTAACAGAAACAACAGTAAAAACATTAAAAACAGAAACAACAGTAACAGTAACAACAGTGACAACAGTGACAACAGTAAAAACATTAAAAACAGTAACAACATTAACAACAGTAACAACAGTAACAACAGTAAAAACAGTAACAACAGTAACAACAGTAAAAACAGTAACAACAGTAAAAACAGTAACAACAGTAACAACAGTAACAACAGTAACAGTAACAACAGTGACAACGGTAACAACAGTGACAACAGTAACAGTAACAACAGTAACAACAGTAACAGTAACAACAGTAACAACAATAACAACAGTAAAAACATTAATAACATTAACAGTAACAACAGTAAAACATTAAAAACAGTAACAACAGTAACAGTAACAACAGTAACAACAGTGGCAACAGTAAAAACATTAAAAACATTAACAGTAACAATTTTTTTCCGGGGGTGCTGCAGCACCCTTATCAACCCTACTTCGTGCAGCTGTGACCGGTAGTGATTATTGAGGAAGCAATATAGTACTGACTGGTTTGCCAGCCCACTACACTTCCAGTTAATATGACTGGTAGTGATTATTGAGGTAGCAACATAGTACTGACTGGTTTGCCAACCCACTACACTTCCAGTTAAAATGACTGGTAGTGACTATTGTGGAAGCAACATAGTACTGACTGGTTTGCCAGCCCACTACACTTCCAGTTAATATGACTGGTAGTGATTATTGAGGTAGCAACATAGTACTTACTGGTTTGCCAACCCACTACACTTCCAGTTAAAATGACTGGTAGTGACTATTGAGGAAGCAACATAGTACTGACTGGTTTGCCAACCCACTACACTTCCAGTTAATATGACTGGTAGTGACTATTGAGGCAGCAACATAGTACTGACTGGTTTGCCAACCCACTACACTTCCAGTTAATATGACTGGTAGTGACTATTGAGGCAGCAACATAGTACTGACTAGTTTGCCAACCCACTACACTTCCAGTTAATATGACTGGTAGTGACTATTGAGGTAGCAACATGGTTCTGACTGGTTACCAGCCCACTTCCAGATAACAGATGATGCTGCTAGTAGGAAGCCTTCATGCTGGTAAATTTGGCACACAGAAGCAACAGTAACAACAGTAGCAACAGTAACAATAGTAGCAACAGTAACAACAGTAGCAACAGTAAAAACAGTAGCAACAGTAACAACAGTAAAAACAGTAAAAAACAGTAGCAACAGTAACAACGGTAACAACAGTAACAACAGTAGCAACAGTAACAAAAGTAACAACTGTAAAAACAGTAGCAACAATAACAACAGTGGCAACAATAACAGTAGCAACAGTAAAAATAGAAACAACTGTAAAAACAGTAGCAACAGTAACAACAGTGGCAACAATAACAGTAGCATCAGTAAAAATAGAAACAACAGTAACAACAGTAGCAACAGTAGCAACAGTAACAACAGTAACAACAGTAACAGTAGCAACAGTAGCAACAGTAACAACAGTGGCAACATTAACAGTAGCAACAGTAGCAACAGTAACAACAGTAGCAACATTAACATCAATAATAACAGTAGCAACAGTAACAACAGTAACAACAGTAATAACAATAACAACAGTATCAACAGTAATAACAGTAACAACAGCAAAAACAGTAGCAACAGTAACATCAGTAACAGTAGCAACAGTAGCAACAGTAACAACAGTAGCAACAGTAACATCAATAACAACAGTAACAACAGTAACAACAGTAACAACAGTAGCAACAGTAACAACAGTAACAACAGTAATAAACAGTAGTAACAGTAGCAAAAGTAGCAATTGTAACAAAAGTGGCAACAGTAACATCAATAACAAAAGTAACATCAGTAACAACAGTAACAACAGTAACAACAGTGGCAACAGTAACAACAGTAGCAACAGTAACATCAATAACAACAGTAACAACAGTAACAACAGTAGCAACAGTAACAACAGTAACAACAGTAATAAACAGTAGTAACAGTAGCAACAGTAGCAATAGTAACAAAAGTGGCAACAGTAACATCAATAACAACAGTAACAACAGTAACAACAGTGGCAACAGTAACAACAGTGGCAACAGTAACAACAGTAGCAAGAGTAACAACAGTAACAACAGTAGCAACAGTAACAACAGTAGCAACAGTAACAACAGTAACAACAGTAACAACAGTAGCAACAGTAACAACAGTAACAACAGTAACAACAGTGGCAACAGTAGCAACAGTAGCAACAGTAACAACAGTAGCAACAGTAACAACACTAGCTACAGTAACAACAGTAACAACAGTGGCAACAGTAACAACAGTAACAACAGTAACAACAGTAACAACAGTAACAACAGTGGCAACAGTAACAACAGTAACAACAGCAACAACAGTAACAACAGTAGCAACAGTAAAAATATTAAAAACATTAACAGTAACAACAGTAAAAACATTAAAAACATTAACAGTAACAACAGTAAAAACATTAAAAACATTAACAGTAACATCAGTAAAAACATTAAAAACAGTAACAACAGTAACAACAGTAACAACAGTAAAAACATTAAAACAGTAACAACAGTAACAACAGTAACAACAGTAACAACAGTAGCAACAGTAAAAAACATTAAAAACATTAACAGTAACAACAGTAAAAACATTAAAAACAGTAACAACAGTAACAACAGTAACAAAAGTAAAAACATTAAATACAGTAACAACAGTAACAACAGTAAAAACAGTAAAAACAGTAACAACAGTAACAACAGTAACAACAGTAACAACAGTAACAACAGTGACAACAGTAACAGTAACAACAGTAACAACAGTAACAGTAGCAACAGTAACAACAGTAACAACAGTAAAAACATTAAAAACATTAACAGTAACAACAGTAAAACATTAAAAACGGTAACAACAGTAACAGTAACAGTAACAACAGTAACAACAGTAACAGTAACAACGGTAACAACAGTAACAGTAACAACAGTAACAACAGTAACAACAGTAGCAACAGTAAAAACAGTAAAAACATTAACAGTAACAACAGTAAAAACATTAAAAACATTAACAGTAACATCAGTAAAAACATTAAAAACAGTAACAACAGTAACAACATTAACAACAGTAAAAACATTAAAAACAGTAACAACAGTAACAACAGTAACAACAGTAGCAACTTTAAAAACATTAAAAACATTAACAGTAACAACAGTAACAACAGTAAAAACATTAAATACAGTAACAACAGTAACAACAGTAAAAACAGTAAAAACAGTAACAACAGTAACAACAGTAACAACAGTGACAACAGTAACAGTAACAACAGTAACAACAGTAACAGTAGCAACAGTAACAACAGTAACAACAGTAAAAACATTAAAAACATTAACAGTAACAACAGTAAAACATTAAAAACGGTAACAACAGTAACAGTAACAACAGTAACAACAGTAACAGTAACAACGGTAACAACAGTAACAGTAACAACAGTAACAACAGTAGCAACAGTAAAAACAGTAAAAACATTAACAGTAACAACAGTAAAAGATTAAAAACATTAACAGTAACATCAGTAAAAACATTAAAAACAGTAACAACAGTAACAACAGTAAAAACATTAAAAACATTAACAGTAACAACAGTAAAAACATTAAAAACAGAAACAACAGTAACAACAGTAACAACAGTAAAAACATTAAATACAGTAACAACAGTAACAACAGTAAAAACAGTAAAAACAGTAACAACAGTAACAACAGTAACAACAGTGACAACAGTAACAGTAACAACAGTAACAACAGTAACAGTAGCAACAGTAACAACAGTAACAACAGTAATAACATTAAAAACATTAACCGTAACAACAGTAAAACATTAAAAACGGTAACAACAGTAATAGTAACAGTAACAACAGTAACAACAGTAACAACAGTAGCAACAGTAAAAACATTAACAACATTAACAGTAACAACAGTAAAACATTAAAAACAGTAACAACAGTAACAACAGTAACAGTAACAACAGTGACAACAGTAACAACAGTGACAACAGTAACAACAGTAACAACAGTAACAACAGTAAAAACATTAAAAACATTAACAGTAACAACAGTAAAACATTAAAAACAGTAACAACAGTAACAACAGTAACAACAGTAGCAACAGTAACAACATTAACAACAGTAGCAACAGTAAAAACATTAAAAACATTAACAGTAACAACAGTAAAACCTTAAAAACAGTAACAACATTAACAACAGTAACAACAGTAACAACAGTAGCAACAGTAAAAACATTAAAAACATTAACAGTAACAACAGTAACAACAGTAGCAACAGTAGCAACAGTAACAACAGTAACAACAGTAACAACAGTAGCAACAGTAAAAACATTAAACACATTAACAGTAACAACAGTAAAACATTAAAAACAGTAACAGTAACAACAGTAACAACAGTAACAACAGTAGCAACAGTAAAAACATTAAAAACATTAACAGTAACAACAGTGACAACAGTAAAAACACTTACAACAGTAACAACAGTAACAACAGTGACAACAGTAACAGTAACAACAGTAACAACAGTAACAGTAGCAACAGTAACAACAGTAACAACAGTAATAACATTAAAAACATTAACAGTAACAACAGTAAAACATTAAAAACGGTAACAACAGTAATAGTAACAGTAACAACAGTAACAACAGTAACAGTATCAACGGTAACAACAGTAATAGTAACAACAGTAACAACAGTAGCAACAGTAAAAACATTAACAACATTAACAGTAACAACAGTAAAACATTAAAAACGGTAACAACAGTAATAGTAACAGTAACAACAGTAACAACAGTAACAACAGTAGCAACAGTAAAAACATTAACAACATTAACAGTAACAACAGTAAAACATTAAAAACAGTAACAACAGTAACAACAGTAACAGTAACAACAGTGACAACAGTAACAACAGTGACAACAGTAACAGCAGTAACAACAGTAACAACAGTAAAAACATTAAAAACATTAACAGTAACAACAGTAAAACATTAAAAACAGTAACAACAGTAACAACAGTAACAACAGTAGCAACAGTAACAACATTAACAACAGTAGCAACAGTAAAAACATTAAAAACATTAACAGTAACAACAGTAAAACCTTAAAAACAGTAACAACATTAACAACAGTAACAACAGTAACAACAGTAGCAACAGTAAAAACATTAAAAACATTAACAGTAACAACAGTAACAACAGTAGCAACAGTAGCAACAGTAACAACAGTAACAACAGTAACAACAGTAGCAACAGTAAAAACATTAAAAACATTAACAGTAACAACAGTAAAACATTAAAAACAGTAACAGTAACAACAGTAACAACAGTAACAACAGTAGCAACAGTAAAAACATTAAAAACATTAACAGTAACAACAGTGACAACAGTAAAAACACTTACAACAGTAACAACAGTAACAACAGTGACAACAGTAACAGTAACAACAGTAACAACAGTAACAGTAGCAACAGTAACAACAGTAACAACAGTAATAACATTAAAAACATTAACAGTAACAACAGTAAAACATTAAAAACGGTAACAACAGTAATAGTAACAGTAACAACAGTAACAACAGTAACAGTATCAACGGTAACAACAGTAATAGTAACAACAGTAACAACAGTAACAACAGTAGCAACAGTAAAAACATTAACAACATTAACAGTAACAACAGTAAAACATTAAAAACAGTAACAACAGTAACAACAGTAACAGTAACAACAGTGACAACAGTAACAACAGTGACAACAGTAACAACAGTAACAACAGTAACAACAGTAAAAACATTAAAAACATTAACAGTAACAACAGTAAAACATTAAAAACAGTAACAACAGTAAAACATTAAAAACAGTAACAACAGTAACAACAGTAACAACAGTAACAACAGTAGCAACAGTAAAAACATTAAAAACATTAACAGTAACAACAGTAACAACAGTAGCAACAGTAGCAACAGTAACAACAGTAACAACAGTAGCAACAGTAAAAACATTAAAAACATTAACAGTAACAACAGTAAACCATTAAAAACAGTAACAGTAACAACAGTAACAACAGTAACAACAGTAGCAACAGTAAAAACATTAAAAACATTAACAGTAACAACAGTGACAACAGTAAAAACAGTAACAACAGTAACAGTAACAACAGTGACAACAGTGTCTAGAAGCTCTTCTCTTTCCCAGTATCTGCCCTAGCTTAGCTCTAGGTGGTGAGATGTGTGTTGGGACAAACACTGTAAATGTAATGCGTTGAATTTGGTTAAATGACATCCTGTTGTAAAGTATCACTTCTTAAAACAAATAAAAAACCTGTGTGAAATTTTACGTGGATAATATATACTGTAGTTGTGCCAAATAAAACAAATGTTTTGGATAATGTTCAGGAGTTCCCACATAAATGTATCTGGTAATGCATTTAAATGTCTGTGTGGTTATAAAACTATTCAATTTAACATCTGTTTCATTCCAAAACCAACACCTTGGTTTAATGGGTGTATTAGCTTTTAGTTGACACATATCTGTTGAAGGTGTTAAACATCTTCACTCCTATTCGTTGAGATGATAACAGGTTCTGTGTATTTTACTGCCCTCCCTCCCTGTTCCCCCTGCAGCCCTGCCTAGCAAGGGAGTGAAGGGTAATTTATCAACTGTTCTGGAATCTGATCTGCCCTCATACACACCATAAAATAACACTTGCACGACACTTCAAAGCAGCGTCGGGAACCAGAGGTGACAACAAGTATCACCCTGCTGTGGGCAATATCTCCAGGCTGATAGATTGAATGGGCTAGATTAGGGTCCTGGGTTGCTGGGTCTGGGCCTGTGTGTGTGTGTGCCTGTGTGTGTGTGTGTGTGTGCCTGTGTGTGTGTGTGTGTGTGTGTGTGTGTGTGTGTGTGTGTGTGTGTGTGTGTGTGTGTGTGTGTGTGTGTGTGTGTGTGTGTGTGTGTGTGTGTGTGTGTGTGTGTGTGTGTGTGTGTGGGAGGGGGGGTCATTCAAACAGGCTGTAATGTCAATTGAATTGCTGTTAAAAACAGATGGTATCAGGTCAAGGGATGGGGTCCAATGCATGATTCATAATTGGCTTAATTCAGTGTGTCAGCATTTTTCTTTTTGCCGTGGCAACTGTAAATATGTTTTGTTTACACATCATCCATTTTTTTTTTTCAACTGAATGTAAAAGTGTTAGAGATTTGGTAAAGAATAACACATTTCACATTCAATAATGGCATAGATAATTGAAGCATTTACAATGTACAGAGAAAGAAATAAGATAAAATACCAGAGATGTTAATCTAGGCTTTTTCTGCAAGAGAAGCAACTGCTCGATAACTTGTTTTTATTTGTTGCAACAGCGAGCCCGAACTCCCTCTTCTCCTTTCATTGATCTAGTTGTTGTGATCTGAGTCAAATCCTCCAGTCAGATCCACTAGTTCTTCTATTGTTATCCTGATAATCTCTTGCTCTTAAATTCTACTTTGTTCCTTTTGTCTCTTTGTTAGCCCGACTCTGTATGAGATTCATTAACGGTGCGCTGGTTGTAGTCCTAGATTCAACTCAATAATCTGCCTTTTGAAGGGTGATGATCTACATCTTGTAACAACACATTAGGTTATTAAGTGTCACTGTAACTGGAATTGCTTTATGCAAAGTGCTTTTGTTGTATTGATATATTGGATCTTCTCCCAGCTGTGCTTATCAGTTCCATTGTCATGTACACCTAGTGCTGAGATAGTTTGCATGATAGTAAACACCCACATCCTGGGTGTTATTCATCTCATTCCTCATGTTCTACCAGAATAGTTACCAGTCACAGACTGCACATGAATATCTTAGATTTTTCTTGGGGAAGGAAAATTTGTGTATTTATTTTTTTTAAGAAAGTGTGATTTTTTTGGAAGGAAAATCTTTTTATTTTTTGGAAAGAAAGTTAGATTTTTGGAAGGACAATCTTAAAATGTCATCCGTATTTTGGAAGGATAATCTTAAAAAAAAAATAATTGGAAAGAAAGTGATTTTTTTGGAAGGAAAACCTTTTTATTTATTTTTGGAAAGAAAGTCTTTTTTTTTTTTGGAAGGAGAATCTTAAAATGTCATCCGGTTTGCAAACGCCACTCACATATTTACACCGGTAAGACTCATTCTTCTGCTTTTTGTAGACCAAGGCCCAGGAATATGAATGAATATAAGACATCAGTGAGATACAATAAGAGGTTGGCTGGTGACAATATTGAAGAGCTTTTGTTTTCCATATCCAGACATAACGTACCTTTGATAATTACACGTCAACCAGTTGTTTTTGTCATTTTGTGTTTATAAACCGAGACGCCTTTAAGACCCCTTACGTCTGTTCCCATGGTTAGACAGTCTGTCTGCGTGGCGTCTGTTTCTAAGTGTTTATCCAAGGTTCCGGTGGCACTGAGTGTTTGAAACTCCAGTAGTCCTTATTCCCAGGTGGTCTCATTTATGATAAGTCATTTACCTTCCCCCCGGCTGTTTTCTAGTATCCGAGCGCGTGTATCTGTGTGGTGGTTGAAGCTACGTGGTACCCAGATCCCCTGTGTGACCGTCCCTGTGGACACACAGCATCACTCCAAAGACATCTGCAAGTCCAAAGGGGTGATTTCTGAAGAAAAACAGGACAACGTGAAGTGGGGAGGGGGCTACAAGAACCTGCATCATTAATTCCTGTATTCCAAGACATTGATATGTCCCTTCCTGATTGGACAACGGGCAGCACACAGCTGACTACTCCTCAGAGAGCTGTTTTGTCTTCTGCTCTGGTGGCTTTTTTGAATCACAAAAATATAAAATATCCTGTTATGTTTGAAAAGTCTAGCATCACAGAGGACACTGAGGTGAATCTCAAATGACTTCCTATTCCCTGTGTAGTGCACTACTTTTGACCAGGGTCCAATGGCACTCTATTCCCTACATAGTGCACTACTTTTGACCAGGGCCCAATAGCACCCTATTCCCTGTGTAGTGCACTACTTTTGACCAGGGCCCAATGGCACCCTATTCCCTGTTTAGTGCACTACTTTTGACCAGGACCCAATGGCACCCTATTCTCTACATAGTACACTACTTTTGACCAGAGACCAATGGGCCTTAATTTACATTTTTACATTTTAGTCAAATAGTATATGCTCTTATCCAGAGCGACTTACATACATGCATACATTGCATACATGCATACATGAATGCATACATCTCATTTCATGCATTTTCTTTTTTTTTGTGCTGGCCCCCCGTGGAAATCAAACCCACAACCCTGGCATTGCAAACACCATGCTCTACCAACTGAGCCACAGGGAGTAGTGTACTAAATAGGAAATAGGGTGCCGTTTGAGACACAATATCGTTTACTAGACAGTTGATATGACAACGAGACAACAAAACAGACAGTCTGATGTCATGTGTTCACTCCTATCTATTATAACAGACAGTCTGATGTCATGTGTTCACTCCTATCTATTATAACAGACAGTCTGATGTCATGTGTTCACTCCTATCTATTATAACAGACAGTCTGATGTCACGTGTTCACTCCTATCTATTATAACAGACAGTCTGATGTCATGTGTTCACTCCTATCTATTATAACAGACAGTCTGATGTCACGTGTTCACTCCTATCTATTATAACAGACAGTCTGATGTCATGTGTTCACTCCTATCTATTATAATAGTCAGTCTGATGTCACGTGTTCACTCCTATCTATTATAACAGACAGTCTGATGTCACGTGTTCACTCCTATCTATTATAACAGACAGTCTGATGTCATGTGTTCACTCCTATCTATTATAATAGTCAGTCTGATGTCATGTGTTCACTCCTATCTATTATAACAGACAGTCTGATGTCATGTGTTCACTCCTATCTATTATAACAGACAGTCTGATGTCACGTGTTCACTCCTATCTATTATAACAGACAGTCTGATGTCATGTGTTCACTCCTATCTATTATAACAGACAGTCTGATGTCATGTGTTCACTCCTATCTATTATAACAGACAGTCTGATGTCATGTGTTCACTCCTATCTATTATAACAGTCAGTCTGATGTCATGTGTTCACTCCTATCTATTATAACAGACAGTCTGATGTCATGTGTTCACTCCTATCTATTATAACAGACAGTCTGATGTCATGTGTTCACTCCTATCTATTATAACAGACAGTCTGATGTCATGTGTTCACTCCTATCTATTATAACAGACATCCATGACAAAGAAAACAAAACAACAACATCTTGATAACACAGTTCATGAAATCCAAACGTCGTGTGTGTGTGTGTGTGTGTGTGTGTGTGCGTGCGTGCCTGCGTGCGTGTGTGTCATGTCAGGTGTGTGTTGTCCCACACCCTTTAACACAACACAGGTACATAACAAAGACCGTATCTTCAGGTGTAATTAATCATGTTGTTAGATCCTCCATATTGTGTTCATTAATTAGTGTCTATAGAAGGACGTGTGACACAGAGGTGTAAAATGTTTCCTAATTAGTCAGCCTGCTTAGCATAAAGAATAGTTCCTAATTAGTCAGCCTACTTAGCATAAAGGGAACCTAAAGACACACTGATGATGTCAGTGGTGATGTGTGGTGTCAGTAATCACTAGGAGAGACGTAGACCGATTCAAATTAAACTTTATTGTTCTGGTTTTACTCGTCCCATGCACCAGTACAGTGAAATGCTTAACTTGCCAGCCCTACTCAACAGTGCAGTAGTCAATATCAAAATAGTAGAACTAATAAGAAAATAAAATTGACAAACAGGAGAAATAAGAAATAAGAGAGGAAGCTATATACAGGGTCAGGGCCAGTACCACATTTACAATGTGCAGAGATACTGGAGTATCGAGGTAGATATGTACATTGTAGGCTGGGATTAGCAGAAAGTGACTAGTAGCAGGAGAAATAATAATAGCAATAATTATTATTATTATTGTAGTAATAAAATAGTAATAATATTAATAATAATAGCAATAATAATAATAATAATAATAATAATATTAATATTAATAATTATTATAATAATAATAGTAATATGAATAATATTTCTAGTAACAATAGTAATAATAATATGAATAATAATTATAATAATAATATTAATATTAATATTAATAATAATTCAAGTAATAATAGTAATATTAATTATAATTATAATAATAGTAATAATAGTAATATTAATAATATTTATTATAATAATATTAATATTAATATTAATAATAATTCTAATATTAATATTAGTATTACTATTAATAACAATTATAATTATAATAATAATAGTAATAATAATAGTAATATTAATAATACTTATATTAATACTAATAATAATTATGATAATAATAGTAATAATAGTAATATTAATATTCATAATAATTCTAATAATAATAGTAACTATAGTAATATCAATAGTAATCATAATTATATTAATACCAATAATAATTATTATAATAATAGTAATAATAGTAATATTAATAGCGATAATAATAATAGTAACATTACTAATAATAATAATATTATAATAATAGTAATAATAATAATATTAATATTAATAATAATTCTAATAAAAATAGTAATACTAGTAATATTAATAGTAATAAAAATAATAGTAACATTACTACTAATAATAATATTATTATAATAATAATAGTAATAATAATAATATTAATACTAATTCTAACAATAATAGTAATACTAATATTAATAATAATTCTAATAATAATAGTAATAATAGTAATATTAATAGTAGTAATAATAATAGTAACATTACTACTACTAATAATATTATAATAATAGTAATACGAATAATAATACAAATAATAATACTGCTACTACTAATAATAATAATAATAGCATTACTAATACGGGCAGCAAGTAGCCTAGTGGTTAGAGCGTTGGACTAGTAACCGAAAGGTTGCAAGATCGAATCCCCGAGCTGACAAGATAAAAAATTATGTCGTTTCTGCCCCTGAACAAGGCAGTTAACCCACTGTTCCCCAGTAGGCCATCAATGAAAATAAGAATTTGTTCTCAACTGACTTGCCTAGTTAAATAAAGGTAAAATAAAAATAATAATAATAGTAATAATTATAATAGTAATAATTACAATAGTAGACAGTAAGGCAGCAGCATAAGTGGTGAGTGTGTGTGCATAAGTCTCTAATTGTGTGGGTGTTAGTGAGAGTGTGTGTCAGTGTAGACCTGATAGGCTGATACACAGTACGAGTCAAAAGTTTGGACACACCTACTCATTAAAGGATTTTTGAATTTTTTTACTATTTTCTACATTGTGAAATAACTATGAAATAACACATCTGGAAACATGTAGTAACCAAAAAAGTGTTAAACAAATCAAAAAATGTTTTTACTTGAGATTCTTCAAAGTAGCAACCTTTTGCCTTGATGACAGCTTTGCACAAGTAAATGTGTGGAATTTCTTTCCTTCTTAATGTGTTTGAGCCAATCAGTTGTGTTGTGACAAGGTAGGGTTGGTATACAGACGATAGCCATATTTGGTAAAAGACCACATCCATATTATGGCAAGAACAGCTCAAATAAGCAAAGAGAAACGACAGTCCGTCATTACTTTAAGACATGGAGGTCAGTCAATCTGGAAAATGTCAAGAACTTTAAAGTTTCTTAAAGTGCAGTCGCAAAAAACCATCAAAGCGCTATGATGAAACTGGCTCTTATGAGGACACCACAGGAAAGGAAGACCCAGAGTTACCTCTGCTGCAGAGGATACGTTAATTAAAGTTAACTACACCTCAGATTGCAGCCCAAATAAATGCTTCACAGAGTTCAAGTAACAGATGCATCTCAACATCAACTGTTCAGAGGAGACTGTGTGAATCAGGCCTTCATGGTCGATTTGCTGCAAAGAAACCACTACTAAAGGACACCAATAATAAGAAGAGACTTGCTTGGGCCAAGAAACACGAGCAATGGACATTAGACCGGTGGAAATCTGTCCTTTGGTCTGATGAGTCTAAATTAGAAATGTTTGGTTCCAACCGCCATGTCTTTGTGAGACGCAGAGTAGGTGAACGGATTATATCCGCATGTGTCGTTCCCGCTGTGAAGCATGGAGGAGGAGGTGTGATGGTGTGGGGGTGCTTTGCTGGTGACACTGTCTGTGATTTATTTAGAATTAAAGGCACACTTTCCCAGCATGGCTACCACAGCATTCTGCAGCAATACACCTTCCCATCTGGTTTTGCGCTTAGTGGGACTGTCATTTGTTTTTCAACGGGACAATGACCCAAAACACACCACCAGGCTGTGTAAAGGCTATTTGACCAAAAGGAGAGTGATGGTGCTCCATCAGACCTGGCCTCCACAATCACCCAACCTCAACCCAATTGAAGTGGTTTGGGATGAGTTGGACCGCAGAGTGAAGGAAAAGCAGCCAACAAGTGCTCAGCATATGTGGAAACTCCTTCAAGACCTTTAGAAAAGCATTCCTCATGAAGCTGGTTGAGAGAATTCCAAGATTGTGCAAAGCTGTCATCTAGGCAAATGGTGGCTACTTTGAAGAATCTAATATCTAGAATTTATTTTGATTTGTTTAACACTTTTTCTTTACTACATGATTCCATATGTGTTATTTCATAGTTTTAAATTCCTCACTATTATTCCACTATGTAGAAAATAGTAAAAATAAAGAAAAACCCTGTAATGAGTAGGTGTGTCCAACCTATTGACTGGTACTGTACATGTAAGCAGGCTGAAAAAAGTGACTTTTAGCAGGAATATATAAATACTATTGGTAATATAATTATAATGTAATATCCTCTCCACCCTCTCCGAGTTGGGCATCTCCGGCGCGGCCCACGCTTGGATTTGCGTCCTACCTGACAGGTCGCTCCCTACCAGGTGGCGTGGCGAGAATCTGTCTCCGCACCATGCGCTCTCACCACTGGTGTCCCCCAGGGCTCTGTTCTAGGCCCTCTCCTATTCTCGCTATACACCAAGTCACTTGGCTCTGTCATATCCTCACATGGTCTCTCCTATCATTGCTATGCAGACGACACACAATTAATCTTCTCCTTTCCCCCTTCTGATAACCAGGCGGTGAATCGCATCTCTGCATGTCTGTCAGACATATCAGTGTGGATGACGGATCACCAGCTCAAGCTGAACCTCGGCAAGACGGAGCTGCTCTTCCTCCTCCTCCTCTTCCTCTGGCGTGATCCTGGACAACACCCTGTCGTTCTCCACTAACATCAAGGCGGTGACCCGATCCTGTAGGTTCATGCTCTACAACTTTCGCAGAGTACGACCCTGCCTCACACAGGAAGCGGCGCAGGTCCTAATCCAGGCACTTGTCATCTCCCGTCTGGATTACTGCAACTCGCTGTTGGCTGGGCTCCCCTGCCTGTGCCATTAAACCCCTACAACTCATCCAGAACGCCGCAGCCCGTCTGGTGTTCAACCTTCCCAAGTTCTCTCACGTCACCCCGCTCCTCCGCTCTCTCCACGTTGTCCTGCATCCGCTACAAGACCATGGTGATTGCCTACGGAGCTGTGAAGGGAACGGCACCTCCATACCTTCAGGCTCTGATCAGGCCCTACACCCAAACAAGGGCACTGCGTTCATCCACCACTGGCCTGCTGGCCCCCCTACCTCTGAGGAAGCACAGTTCCCGCTCAGCCCAGTCAAAACTGTTCGCTGCTCTGGCACCCCAATGGTGGAACAAGCTCCCCTCACGACGCCAGGACAGCGGAGTCAATCACCACCTTCCGGAGACACCTGAAACCCCACCTTTTTAAGGAATACCTAGGATAGGATAAAAGTAATCCTTCTAACCCCCCCCTTAAAAGATTTAGATGCACTATTGTAAAGTGGTTGTTCCACTGGATATCATAAGATGAATGCACCATTTTGTAAGTCGCTCTGGATAAGAGCGTCTGCTAAATGACTTAAATGTAAATGTAATGTAAATGTAATATACTCATGGTAATATATATATTTAAACATGGCTGAAAAGTGACTGGTAGCAGGAATATATAAATACTATTGGTAATATACTCATGGTAATATATACATGTAAGCAGGGCTGAAAAGTGACTGGTAGCCGTGAATATATAAATACTATTGGTAATATACTCATGATAATATATACATGTAAACAGGAGTATAGGAGGGATTCACATGTCAGTGATTACCCGACGAGGCTCCAAATACTACAGTGAGGGAAAAAAAATATTTGATCCCCTGCTGATTTGTACGTTTGCCCACTGACAAAGAAATGATCAGTCTATAATTTTAATGGTAGGTTTAATTGAACAGTGAGAGACAGAATAACAACAAAAAAATCAAGAAAAACGCATGTCAAAAATGTTAGAAATTGATTTGCATTTTAATGAGAGAAATAATTATTTGACCCCTCTGCAAAACATGACTTAGTACTTGGTGGCAAAACCCTTGTTGGCAATCACAGAGGTCAGATGTTTCTTGTAGTTGGCCACCAGGTTTGCACACATCTCAGGAGGGATTTTGTCCCACTCCTCTTTGCAGATCTTCTCCAAGTCATTAAGGTTTCGAGGCTGACGTTTGGCAACTCGAACCTTCAGCTCCCTCCACAGATTTTATATGGGATTAAGGTTTGGAGACTGGCTAGGCCACTCCAGGACCTTAATGTGCTTCTTCTTGAGCCACTCCTTTGTTGCCTTGGCCGTGTGTTTTGGGTCATTGTCATGCTGGAATACCCATCCACGACCCATTTTCAATGCCCTGGCTGAGGGAAGGAGGTTCTCACCCAAGATTTGACGGTACATCGTCCCTTTGATGTGGTGAAGTTGTCCTGTCCCCTTAGCAGAAAAACACCACCAAAGCATAATGTTTCCACCTCCATGTTTGACGGTGGGGATGGTGTTCTTGGGGTCATAGGCAGCATTCCTCCTCCTCCAAACACAGCGAAGTTGAGTTGATGCCAAAGAGCTCCATTTTGGTCAGGATTTCAGTCCTTTCACAGCGTAGTGTGTTACCAATTGTTTTCTTGGTGACTATGGTCCCAGCTGCCTTGAGATCATTGACAAGATCCTCCTGTGTAGTTCTGGGCTGATTTCTCACCGTTCTCATGATCATTGCAACTCCACGAGGTGAGATCTTGCATGGAGCCCCAGGCCGAGGGAGATTGACAGTTCTTTTGTGTTTCTTCCATTTGCGAATAATCGCACCAACTGTTGTCACCTTCTCACCAAGCTGCTTGGCGATGGTCTAGTAGCCCATTCCAGCCTTGTGTAGGTCTACAGTCTTGTCCCTGACATCCTTGGAGAGCTCTTTGGTCTTGGCCATGGTGGAGAGTTTGGAATCTGATTGATTGATTGCTTCTGTGGACAGGTGTCTTTTATACAGGTAACAAGCTGAGATTAGGAGCACTCCCTTTAAGAGTGTGCTCCTAATCTCAGCTCATTACCTGTATAAAAGACACCTAGGAGACAGAAATCTTTCTGATTGAGAGGGGTCAAATACTTATTTCCCTCATTAAAATGAAAATCAATTTATAACATTTTTGATATTTGGCAGAGTTAATTAAAGAAGAATGCCATTGTTGATTAGATGCTTTGTTTTCATTATCTAGGCTATTTCCTCTTGAACCTTAAGGTAATCTATTAGAAAGTCATGGACAATGTGGACACTATATAAAACAATTAATACCATATATGAATACGTTCAAACATTTTTTTATTCAAGTATAGATGAACAAAGTTACCATAGATTGCCAAAGATTTTCTGTTAATTTGGTAAATTATCGGTAGCTTTGCAACCCTTACTTTGCACTTTAGGGACTATTACATTGGTTCCATTGTGACACACAAGTTCTATCAGGCCAAGATAAAGTATTGGGAAGATTTGGAATACTATTTGAACCCAGTTCTGATGAATACTGGGAAAGATGCAGTAGCCACAGAGAGGAGAAACAAACCCCAGAACAGAAATACAGTACAGACAGGATGACACACACACACACACACACACACACACACACACACACACACACACACACACACACACACACACACACACACACACACACACACACACACACACACACACACACACACACACACACACACACACACTCTCTTTCTCTCACTACCAGAGAGCTTTTCTTCGGCGATAGTCAGCATTAGGTTATTTCCATTGTGATTAAGGAATTCATTGGGTGATGAAACATCATGAAAGTGAGAAACTTCTAGTCATCAGCCATATAAATGGAACACCGTTTCACTAACTGCAGGGGTTGAGAGTATTTATGAAGAAAACAACAACTAGTAAACAACAACAATTTCAGACGACAAAAACAACAACATTGCAAAATTCAATTAATGTGTTGTTTCTTTTTTCCCACGTTTTGAAACCGGGTGGGGCGGTTCAAACCAGCCTTTAACTAGTCCACATAACTTATACTTAATTGTCTTGTTGCTATAGTGAAGAGGTGTTTGGACTTGTCTTGGGATAATTCTCATTCACAGAGGTGTAGGTATGAGTCATATACCCTCTCTCTCTCTCTCTCTCTCTCTCTCTCTCTCTCTCTCTCTCTGCACAGGTGTACAGGTGGAAGGAAGGGCTCCCTGCCACTGCTAACTGTTTAGAGGAGAGTTACGTCCGTTTTCTTCTCCTCCGATTCTGACATGAACTTTGTTTGAAATTTCAATTTTTCTGTCGACACTATGTCTTCCTCTGATGTTGCTCAGCAGTTGGTACGTTGTAATGTCTGAATAGAAACTTGACAGATCATAACAACAAACCAGTTTGGGACATTTGAGTCAGACATGGCAAGGAGTGTCCCTTGCTAGCAAACGTTAGCTTGCTTATAAAAGTAACCTTACAACCAGCTGTACTTTCAGAAAGTTGATAAGTTGCCAAGCCTTCCAGATCAGCTTGTCAACAAATCAACCTGCCAAGGCTCCTTGTTTTCATCATCCTCTGTATCGGTGATACTGGTATTGGTAAGACGGCCCTGACGGGCACACCGTTCAACACTAACCTTTAGAACTGTGAGTCGTCCCACTTCCGAGCCACAGGTGAAGCTGCGAGCCCAGACATACGACCTGCAGAAGAGTGTCAGACTCAGGCTCACAGTAGTCAACATTCTCCGTAACTACCAGGACTGTCTCTATTTCATATCGTCCCTCCGGACACTGCCTCAAGTCTATTGACCTACTCCCGTTGCCTGCTGCACTGCTGCTTGGATTCCACCTGGCGATCTGTTTACCGTCTGCCCTGGTTGTCTCCTCCTGTCCGGTACAGGTACCCCCCACCCCCCGAGCTTTCGCTTGCCTCCAGCACACACGCATTGTTGGGACCAGTGACTCTGAACTTACATTGGCTAGCCCCAAGTCGTTATATATTTCATTTTTTTCTTGTGCATTTTGCTATTTGCCTCATGACTCCTGCATGCTTTGTTGACTACAAACTTTCTTTGCCCAACCGTGGGACAGACTGTTTGTTCCCACACTCGGGACTCTGACTCTCTATTGGTTACACTAACTTTTGGCCTCCAATCCCATTCTAACCACCTCTCGCCGGCTTTGTATTCATGTTACCTGATGAAATTGCTGTACAACATGATCTTGTTGCCATCTGATGCACATTCAGATGTCATAAATCAGCACTGGAGAGCTCTCCCTGTCCTCTGCCGTGCCTTGATTATAGTACTGTTGATGATATCTGGAAATGTGCATGTACACCCAGGCCCATCTACTGTTGCTGGACCCAATTCTGACTTGTGCTCTGATATCTGATTCACTGATTTCTGCTCTCGTAAAAGCCTGGGTTTTCTGCACGTTTTAACACTAGAAGCTTATTACCTAAAATGGATCAATTGAAAGTGTGGGTTCACAGCTCCAATCCAGATGTGTTAGTCATTACTGAGACGTGGTTAAGGAAGAGTGTTTTGTATACCGATGTTAACCTTTCTGGTTATAACCTTTTTCAGCAAGACAGATCTTCCAAAGGTGGTGGAGTGGCAATCTTTAATGACTTTAATGAGCAAGCCTTCCTTCATGAACTGGCCTCTGTAATATGGTATAGAATCAGCTTTATCCCCTCTCTGTCGAAAAGACACTTGGACCTTCTTTTTAAAAATATTTTCGGAATAGATTGTCCACCATCTATGAAAAGAAAAGAGAAATAGGCAAAACAACACTTCGATTTAGAGCAATAAAGAAATTGAATAATTTAACTGAGCAAACTAGAAACCTTTCGATATATAAATTCAAACAATACTTTAAAACCATTTAAATATAATACATAGAAACGCTGTGTTGGACTGTAGTAGATAAAGAATCAATATCTTTTTAGACTGAGTATTATTGGGTCAATATGTTAGTGTATTATGTCTGTTTGTAACAGTGTGTTATATGTGAAAATGTGTTCGTATTATAAATTGTATTTTAATGTTTAAGGACTCTTGGAAGATTAGTCCAAATGAGGACTAAAAGAGATCCAAATAAAAAATCTAAATTAGTGGTATTGTTTACAAACACGCCCCCATAAAGTAAATGAGAATTAAAAACAGGTTCAGCCCCTGGTTTGACCGTGATCTTGCAGAGTTACTCCACCTCAACAACTGCATTTGGCGAAAGGCTCGGCACACGCATACTCAGCCTGACTGGCTCTTGTTCAGGCAAATGAGAAATAAGTGCACTCAGGCTATCCGGAAGGCCAAAGTTAGTTACTTTAAGGAGCAGTCCTCTCTCTGTGGGTCTACACCCAAGAAGTTCTGGAAAATGGTTAAAGACCTGGAGAATAAACCCTCCTCCTCACAGCTGCCCATGTCCCTTAAAGTTGATGATGTGGTTGTTACTGACAAGAAGCACATGGCTGCGCTCTTTAATCACCACTTCATTAGGTCAGGATTCCTATTTGAGTCAGCCATACCTCCTTGCCCGTCCAACATTTCTCCATCTCCCACCCCTTCTAATGCGACTGTAACCGATGCTTCTCCATCTTTTCCCCTGCCCCGCTACAAAGTTTCTCCCTGCAGGCGGGTCACTGAGTCTGAGGTGCTAAAGGAGCTCCTGAAACTTGATCCCAAAAACATCTGGTTCAGAAGGTTTTAGACACTTTCTTCTTTAAGGTTGCCAAGCCTATCTCCGATCTTTTTAACCCGCCTCTCCTTTCTGGGGAGGTTCCCATTGCTTGGAAGGGAGCCAGGGTTTGTCCTTTATTTAAAGAGGGCGATCAAGCCGATCCTAACTGTTATAGGCCTATTTGTATTTTGCTCTGTTTATCAAAAGTGTTGGAAAAGGTTATGGATGTGTCACTGCAACCTTAAAAAGGTCCTCAATGTTGTCACCATTCCCCTGTATTCTAAGAAATGTTGTGCTGCTATTTTTATTGACTTGGCCAAAGCTTTTGATACGGTAGACCATTCCATTCTTGTGGGCCAGCTAAGGAGTATTGGTGTCTCTGAGGGGTCTTTGGCCTGGTTTGCTAACTACCTCTCTGAAAGAGTGCAGTGTATAAAGTGAGAAAATCTGCTGTCTCAACCACTGCCTGTCACCAAGGGAGTACCCCAAAGCTCAATCCTAGGCCCTACGCTCTTTTCAATTTACATCAACCACAAAACACCAGTCTCAACATCAACAGTGAAGAGGCGACACCGGGAGGCTGGCCTTCTAGGCAGAGTTCCTCTGTCCAGTGTCTGTGTTATTTTGCCCATCTTAATCTTTTCTATTTATTGGCCAGTCTGAGATATGGCTTTTTCTTTGCAACTCTGCCTAGAAGGCCAGCATCCCGGAGTCGCCTCTTCACTGTTTACGTTGAGACTGGTGTTTTGTACCATTTAATGAAGCTGCCAGTTGAGGACTTGTGAAGCGTCTGTTTCTCAAACGAGATACTCTAATGTACTTGTCCTCTTGCTCAGTTGTGCACTGAGGCCTACCACTCCCTCTTTCTATTCTGGTTAGAGCCAGTTTGCGCTGTTCTGTGAAGGAGTAGCACAAAGCGCTGTACGAGATCTTCAGTTTCTTGGCAATTTCTCACATGGAATAGCCTTCATTTCTTAGAACAAGAATAGACTGACGAGTTTCAGAAGTAAGGTCTTTGTTTCTGGCCATTTTGAGCCTGTAATCAAAACCACAAATGCTGATGCTCCAGATACTCAACTAGTCTAAAGAAGGCCATACACTTGGATTAGCTAACACAATGTGCCATTGGGACACAGGAGTGATGGTTGCTATGTAGATATTCTATTAAAAAATCAGCCGTTTCCAGCTATAATACTCAATTACAACATTAACAATATCAACACTGTATTTCTGATCAATGTGATGTTATTTTAATGGACAATTTTGCTTTTCTTTCAAAAACAAGGACATTTCTAAGTGACCCCAAACTGTTGAACGGTAGTGTATATATATATTTGTTTAAATCCCAGCCCCGTCCCCGCAGGGAGGCCTTTTGCCTTTTGGTAGGCCATTGTAAATAAGATTTTGTTCTTAATTAACTGTTAAATAAAGGTTTAAGAGAGGAGGGCCTGCCACTGCCAACTGCGGGCGGCAGGTAGCCTAGTAACCGAAAGGTTGCAAGATCGAATCCCCGAGCTGACAAGGTAAAAATCTGTTGTTCTACTCCTGAACGAGGCAGTTAACCCACTGTTCCTAGGCCGTCATTGAAAATAAGAATTTGTTCTTAACTGACTTGCCTAGTAAAATAAAACTGTTAATGCTAACTGTTTAGAGGAGAGGAGGGCCTGCCTGCCACTGCTAACTGTTTAGAGGAGAGGAGGGCCTGTCTGCTACCGCTAACTGTTAATGCTAACTGTTTAGAGGAGAGGAGGGCCTGCCTGCCACCGCTAACTGTTAATGCTAACTGTTTAGAGGAGAGGAGTGCCTGCCTGCCACTGCTAACTGTTTAGAGGAGAGGAGGGCTGCCTGCCACCGCTAACTGTTAATGCTAACTGTTTAGAGGATAGGAGGGCCTGTCTGCCACCGCTAACTGTTCATGCTAACTGTTTAGAGGAGAGGAGGGCCTGCATGCCACCGCTAACTGTTAATGCTAACTGTTTAGAGAAGAGGAGGGCCTGCCTGCCACTGCTAACTGTTTAGAGGGAGAGGAGGGCTGCCTGCCACCGCTAACTGTTAATGCTAACTGTTTAGAGGAGAGGAGGGCTGCCTGCCACCGCTAACTGTTAATGCTAAGTGTTTAGAGGACAGGAGGGCCTGTCTGCCACCGCTAACTGTTAATGCTAACTGTTTAGAGGAGAGGAGGGCCTGCCTGCCACTGCTAACTGTTCATGCTAAGTGTTTAGAGGAGGGGGGGCCTGTCTGCCACCGCTAACTGTTAATGCTAACTGTTTAGAGGAGAGGAGGGCCTGTCTGCCACCGCTAACTGTTAATGCTAACTGTTTAGAGGATAGGAGGGCCTGTCTGCCACCGCTAACTGTTCATGCTAAATGTTTAGAGGAGAGGAGGGCCTGCATGCCACCGCTAACTGTTAATGCTAACTGTTTAGAGAAGAGGAGGGCCTGCCTGCCTGCCACTGCTAACTGTTTAGAGGAGAGGAGGGCTGCCTGCCACCGCTAACTGTTAATGCTAACTGTTTAGAGGAGAGGAGGGCCTGCCTGCCACCACTAACTGTTAATGCTAACTGTTTAGAGGAGAGGAGGGCCTGCCTGCCACTGCTAACTGTTTAGAGGAGAGGAGGGCTGCCTGCCACCGCTAACTGTTAATGCTAACTGTTTAGAGGAGAGGAGGGCCTGTCTGCCACTGCTAACTGTTCATGCTAAGTGTTTAGAGGAGAGGGGGGCCTGTCTGCCACCGCTAACTGTTAATGCTAACTGTTTAGAGGAGAGGAGGGCCTGTCTGTCACCGCTAACTGTTCATGCTAAGTGTTTAGAGGACAGGAGGGCCTGTCTGCCACCGCTAACTGTTAATGCTAACTGTTTAGAGGAGAGGAGGGCCTGCCTGCCACTGCTAACTGTTCATGCTAAGTGTTTAGAGGAGAGGGGGGCCTGTCTGCCACCGCTAACTGTTAATGCTAACTGTTTAGAGGAGAGGAGGGCCTGTCTGCCACCGCTAACTGTTAATGCTAACTGTTTAGAGGAGAGGAGGGCCTGCCTGCCACTGCTAACTGTTCATGCTAACTGTTTAGAGGAGAGGAGGGCCTGTCTGCTACCGCTAACTGTTCATGCTAAGTGTTTAGAGGAGAGGGGGGCCTGTCTGCCACCGCTAACTGTTAATGCTAACTGTTTAGAGGAGAGGAGGGCCTGTCTGCCACCGCTAACTGTTAATGCTAACTGTTTAGAGGAGAGGAGGGTGCGCCTGCCGCTGCTAACTGCTAACTGTTAATGCTAACTGTTTAGAGGAGAGGAGGGCCTGCCTGACACTGCTAACTGTTCATGCTAACTGTTTAGAGGAGAGGAGGGCCTGTCTGTCACCGCTAACTGTTCATGCTAAGTGTTTAGAGGACAGGAGGGCCTGTCTGCCACCGCTAACTGTTAATGCTAACTGTTTAGAGGAGAGGAGGGCCTGCCTGCCACTGCTAACTGTTCATGCTAACTGTTTAAAGGAGAGGAGGGCCTGTCTGCCACCGCTAACTGTTAATGCTAACTGTTTAGAGGAGAGGAGGGAGTGTGAAAAGAAAATCATCCCTAATTTATTAGCAATAAAGTCCCCCACCCCTCCCTCTGTCCCCCCTCCCTCAGCTCTCCCTCCCTCTATCCCCCCCTCCCTCCCCATCCCCCCTCTCTCCCTCCCCATCCCCCCTCCCTCCCTCTATCCTCCCTCCATCCCTCTGCAACTCCCCATGGCTAATTGTCATACAGGTCTAGGGAGGAAGCTACTGCTGTGCCAACAGCCAGCCTCCAACAAGAGCAAATAAGCATCAACAGAAAGGAAAGGTCTTCATGTCAAAGTGAACTTCACAGTAACTCACAGCCCAGCTCTCCACTCCTGCCTCAAATCAGGAAACTTAATGGGATGTCAGTGGGGGCTCAGGACAAGCCAACCAGTAGTTAACACAACTAATGTCTCTGCTTCTGCTTTATTTAATTACATACAGCTGATTGATAAGAGAGAGGTCCTCAGTACAGAGACAGACAGGAAGTATCACTGCCTGATTTAATTACATACAGCTGACTGATAAGAGAGAGGTCCTCAGTACAGGGACAGACAGACAGCACTAGCAAGGCTCTCTTCTCTCTCTCCTCTCTCCTCTCTCTCTCTCCTCTCTCCCCTCTCTCTCTCTCTCTCTCTGGCTCATCTTGTTATATAGGTCACAATATCAAACAGAATCACCTCTAGCTGAAAACAATGATTTATTCAAATACTGGCAGCAGATCCAGCGTGACAACAGATTGCCTCTTGGTTGAATGCCACGTTATAGCGACGGCAACATAATCGCAACAAACACAGAATACTCCACGAAGCTTGTATATCCTACCCTGTCTTGATTCAGACAACAACAGAAGTTAGGAGAGAAAAAAAACAACAACCTCAGAATGAATCTTTTAGAACCAGTAACACAACATGTGCTCAGAGAATTCTCTGCGTTCTGTCAAACAATTTTTTCTATCAGGTGGTTTGGTATCGCTCATTCTCAGCAGAATAACATGTCTGTGGGTGTGTGTGAGAAAATCGTCCGGGACATTGCTGCTCCTCCTGAGAGCTGGAGCAACACAACAACAGGACTACTGCTAGATTTCAGGCATTCTTCCCCGTGAGCGTTTGTATGTTGGCAGTGATTGATACTAGCTCAATGCCCCCATGGCTGCCCAGTGAGTTGTGAACTAGTTTTTCAGTGTAGCAATCTCTCTCTCAAGTACAGCCGACGCCGAAGCAGGGCTAGCAAACACCCCTCTGGTGTGTGCACTTCCTCATGTGAAATGGAATTAGAATATGTAGAGGCCAATCAGACGACTGTGACGCTCGGTAACCACTAACCCCTGACAACGCCTATGACAACAGTGATGAAAATCAATGTTTATTGACGTTGAATTATGGTTGTAAATCACACCTTTTTTTGTTTGTTTGTTTCAGGTCAAACTGTCTAAGTTCCTCCACAGGTGAGATCATAAATCACTGGTGAAACAAGTAGTAGGTCTGTAGGTAGGTGTGTGTGTGTGTGTGTGTGTGTGTGTGTGTGTGTGTGTGTGTGTGTGTGTGTGTGTGTGTGTGTGTGTGTGTGTGTGTGCGGGCGTGCGTGCGTGCGTGCGTGCGTGTACACACTGGGATATGAAGATTCCTCCCTCTCCATGATAACTTGATAAGTTCGTCGTCTGCCTCGGGGCCGACAAGTGTAGCCAGGCTGAGACAGCTGCTGCAATGCTGCATTTCTGTGGTTCGTTAACGTTTAGTTATGAAAGACGCTGTCCTTTTTCAGTGAGGTGACTCCAGACATGAGCCCTTACTTTCTAAAACACATACACTTCCTGTCCATGTAACAGGTTAAAGGGCCAATCAGCAGTTGCTATATCCATTTTTGGACTTATATACTTCGAGAATCAATGGGTACATATATTAATTTCAGGGGTTGGCATGGTTACCTTCTAAATGTAATCCGTTACAGTTACTAGTTACCGTTCAAAATTGTAATCAGTAACATAACTTTTGGATTACCCCAAACTCAGTATTGTAATGTGATTACATTCCGTTACTTTTAGATTCCGTTCCCCTTTAAGAGGCATTAGAAAAAGACAAAGAATACATGTTACCAATTGAATGACATCTATTGCAGGATAAATCAATGTTTGGCATAGCTCCATATATGGATGTTAAATTTATACTTTATTTGTTGGTTATATTGGCTTCTTCTAACCCATCGCTTTCTACTACATAAATAATCGAATAAATTATATATTTACATTAAAAAACCAAAGTCTATCAGAATTCCAGTCATTCCAATAAATGTTATACCCCTTGACGTTCAAGAATAGGACTTGGAAATATGGAAGTATAGATTAGCCAAATTGTTTTAACCTGAATATAACCCCAAAACTAAGGACTTATTAGCCAGCCCTACTCTGTTGTTTATGATTGTGTTGTCATGGAGATTGATTGGGCTCGTTGATTCAAGTTGAAAAATAAATGCTGTGTTCATGGAATGGCTTTGAGCACTACTGAAAAGTTCTATTTACATGTGAAAAATAAATGTCATATGTTGCATTTGTTATAGGCCTTTTGTTGACCTTTTAGTTGGTGACACTTTAATATCTTGATTATATGCAGCTGTTTAAAGGGAAAATCCACAGATGAAACAATAACAAAACGGCCACCCCGCCTCTATTTTGGTAAAAAAGCTGAGGGATGGGCCTGGAGAAATGTAACCAACTCTCAGATTAATAGACAGAGCTATGGATGCAAGGACTGACCATCCATGATATCAACATTATTGTTTTAACCATGTCATGAGGCTATACAGTGTTTGTTTACATTTACAATGTTTACAAACATTGGAGTAAAACAAACGTTATATATTGGGTTCTGATGGGGTGTGACAGTTGAACTAAGCTCCTGAGGCGTTTCTAAGTTATATTCTTCAACATTTATAAGTCCAAAACGGACGTAGCAACTACAGATTGCCTCTTTAGGTCTATCAGAAGTGTGTGAGTTTCAGCATGTCTCCATTAGGCTTATGGATTTTTTTTATCAGCATGAATTAGATTGAGCAATAAAAGCCCCACTTTTTATTCCATAGGCTGAGATCCGCACTATGCAGCTATTGCAAGACCGCATTTTTCACTGGCGGTTCACTGGTTTTGAAAACAATGATTGATTGGCAGCTTACACTTCTTGAATTCAACCATTATTGGGTTCAAATACACATTTAGATTTGTGAACAGCCATCCACAATATCCACAATCCGTAAGGAGCAGATAGCTAAATGAGAGAGCAGCAATGTGATTCACATCAACGCGCTATGTAGATGTCAATAATAAGTGATATCCGTATATCTGTAGACTACACCACTGCTGTCATCCTTTACCTCCAAGTGTTTATTCAAGTTGGATAATCTTTGGATGCTGACAGCAGTCTCGCCATTGGAAGACATAGCTTGGACTGTAGCCTATAAAAACTCTATTCCTACTCTTTTCCCGCGATCCATCAAAAAACATTTGGTGTGTCATCATAGTGCTCTCTGACATCATAGTGCTCTCTGACATCATAGTGCTCTCTGACATAGTGGTCTCTGACATCATAGTGCTCTCTGACATCATAGTGCTCTCTGACATCATAGTGGTCTCTGACATCAGTAGTGGTCTCTGACATCATAGTGCTCTTTGACATCATAGTGGTCTCTGACATCATAGTGCTCTCTGACATCATAGTGGTCTCTGACATCATAGTGGTCTCTGACATCATAGTGCTCTCTGACATCATAGTGGTGTCTGACATCATAGTGGTCTCTGACATCATAGTGCTCTCTGTCATCATAGTGGCCTCTGACATCATAGTGCTCTCTGACGTCATAGTGCTCTCTGACATCATAGTGCTCTCTGACTTGTGGTCAGACTCACTCAGGTGGAACAAACTTAAACTTGCACCTTTTTTCAACGCTGATTTGAATGTCATTGAGAAAACAGAGAAGTGTAAAAAAACTTTTTTTTCCGCAAACATCCTTTCCGAATTTAAAAGTAATCCTCAAAGTAGTCTGTTTTTCAAAAGTATCTGTAATCTTATTACAATATTTTTGCTGGTAACGTAACGGATTACAGTTACCGTTTTTTGTAATCCCTTACTCCCCAACCCTGATTCATTTATAAATCCAGAAAATGGATGTAGCAACTGCTGATTGGCCCCTTTTAACCTGTGACATGGACAGGAAGTGTATGCGTTTTAGAAAGTGAAGGGCCTCTTCTTTGCAATGTCACAAAGACAAGTAAATAAGACAACGAAATGTTCACTCTCAAGTTAGTTTGTTTTTCCCCCACTGTGGTATCCTGTTACACTTGTGTAAACACAAAGTCCATGTTAAACTGTTAGGCTTAATGTCTGGAGTCATCTTTACTGAAGAGGAGCGGCCTCTTTCATAAATGCCTCATGAACTGAGTTCAACTGTCACACCCAATCAGAACTCCAAATGTAAGATTGTTTTACTCCAAATGTAAACAAGCAAGATATAGCCTCATAACGTGGTTAAAACTATAATGTTGATATCATGGATGGTCAGTCCTTGCGTCCGTAAGCTCTGTCTATGAATTTGAGAGTGATTATACATTTCTCCAGCCCCATCTCTCATCTATTTTACCAAAACAGGGGAGGGGAGTCTCTTTGGTGTTGTTTCTACTACTGATTACCGCTTTAAAGCTCCAGCTTGTCACTGCCTGGACCACACTGAGAGGGTATCCGTTATGTGATTCAGCTCCAGCTTGTCACTGCCGGACCACACTGAGAGGGTATCCGTTATGTGATTCAGCTCCAGCTTGTCACTGCCTGGACCACACTGAGAGGGTATCCGTTAGTGTGATTCAGCTCCAGCTTGTCACTGCCGGACCACACTGAGAGGGTATCCGTTATGTGATTCAGCTCCAGCTTGTCACTGCCGGACCACACTGAGAGGGTATCCGTTATGTGATTCAGCTCCAGCTTGTCACTGCTGGACCACACTGAGAGGGTATCCGTTATGTGATTCAGCTTGTCACTGCCTGGACCACACTGAGAGGGTATCTGTTATGTGATTCAGCTCCAGGTTGTCACTGCCGGACCACACTGAGAGGGTATCCGTTATGTGATTCAGCTCCAGCTTGTCACTGCCTGGACCACACTGAGAGGGTATCCGTTATGTGATTCAGCTCCAGCTTGTCACTGCCGGACCACACTGAGAGGGTATCCGTTATGTGATTCAGCTCCAGCTTGTCACTGCCGGACCACCTGAGAGGGTATCCGTTATGTGATTCAGCTCCAGCTTGTCACTGCTGGACCACACTGAGAGGGTATCCGTTATGTGATTCAGCTCCAGCTTGTCACTGCCGGACCACACTGAGAGGGTATCCGTTATGTGATTCAGCTCCAGCTTGTCACTGCCGGACCACACTGAGAGGGGTATCCGTTATGTGATTCAGCTCCAGCTTGTCACTGCCGGACCACACTGAGAGGGTATCTGTTATGTGATTCAGCTCCAGCTTGTCACTGCCGGACCACACTGAGAGGGTATCCGTTATGTGATTCAGCTCCAGCTTGTCACTGCCGGACCACACTGAGAGGGTATCCGTTATGTGATTCAGGACTCTAAGACACGCACCATGGCGCTTCATAGCTTCCCACACCTTGTATTGTATCGGTGTGTTCAGGGGGGCCTTGGTCTGCTCTAGTCTGTGTGGGCTCTGGGCCACCGTAAACTGTTGCCCCAGTGACCACAAATCACAGCTGAAAACAGGTGTGGGGGCGCCTTCAAAGGGGGGGAAGAGGGTGGGCCTCTTTCAGTGGTTTTACGACCTCAGCTTGAACCATTCAGACATGGCCACTGTCCCTTGCTCCCTCCCCTGTTCCTCTGCACCTGGCCCCATTCTCAGGCAGCTAGGATCATCTCCTCTGTAGGGAGGAGGGAGGGAGGGAAGGAGGCAGAAACACATTCACTTGTACAAGGAAAAGATTAGCCCCTGATTCAATTGATTCAATCTCCTTTTCCTTGGGCCTGAGAAAGAGAAGGAACAAGAGAAAAGAGAAGAAGAGAGGAAGAGACTTCAAAAAAGGATCCCCTCTCCTCTCCTCTCCTCTCCTCTCCTCTCCTCTCTCCTCTCCTCTCCTCTCCTCTCCTCTCCTCTCCTCTCCTCTCCTCTCCTCTCCTCTCCTCTCCTCTCCTCTCCTCTCCTCTCCTCTCCTCTCCTCTCCACCTATCCACTCCCCTCCCCTCCCCTCTGTGTTCTATGATAGTGAATGGTGAGGAGTTAAAACCCAGGGTTGTATTGTGTATTCTGAGTGCTATTTCAGAACTCAGTCCACTAATACACTTGTGAAGCTCTTTTAATTGTGTGTATTTGCATTCTAAAGGCTTGTTTGTTGCTTTTAATAACCGACTCCTTTTAACTAGTAATTGGAAAGCATGACTTGTGAGGCCCTACTTAACTAAACTTAAACAGATCTAATATGCTTTGCTCCTTAATGCAGCAAGGCCTTCTACCTGTATTAGATACTGAATGATTACCACTCGAGAAAACATCACGATCTGTGGTGAACTCACAATGCAGAAAACATCACGATTTGTGGTGAACTCACAATGCAGAAAACATCACGATTTGTGGTGAACTCACAATGCAGAAAACATCACGATTTGTGGTGAACTCACATTGCAGGAAACATCACAAGCTGTGGTGAATTCACAATGCAGGAAATATCACGATTTGTGGTGAACTCACAATGCAGAAAACATCACGACCTGTGGTGAACTCACAATACAGAAAACATTGTGATCTTAATTAGAAGTAAACTTAAGATTTCATGGGGTAACAATGTAAGAAATAATACATAAAAAAACACAATACTGCATAGTTTCCTAAGAACGCGAAGAGAGGCGACCATCTCTGTCGGTGCCATCCCGTAAACCTTTATTTGGGCGTGTTCACACTATTTTAAAGGGTGAATACTCTGGACATATAATATAGTGTTTTAAAAGGTGAATACTCTGGACATATAATATACTGTTTTAAAAGGTGAATACTCTGGACATATAATATAGTGTTTTAAAGGTGAATACTCTGGACATATAATATACTGTTTTAAAAGGTGAATACTCTGGACATATAATATAGTGTTTTAAAAGGTGAATACTCTGGACACATAATATACTGTTTTAAAAGGTGATTACTCTGTACCTATAATATCGTGTTTTAAAAGGTGAATATATATTGTATTCAGTGAATAGCCTATTATTTAATTGATGCCTACTGATTGAATAAAGATGGCAGTCGGAATGCATTATCCTATACATCTAGCCGTGTGTGTGTGTGTGTGTGTGTGTGTGTGTGTGTGTGTGTGTGTGTGTGTGTGTGTGTGTGTGTGTGTGTGCGTGTGTGCGCGCGTGTGTGTGTGTCCAATAGTTGAGCGGCGAGGTCTCCATTGTGTTCTGTCTGGGAAGGAGCTGTCATGTCCCAGCTTGTTCTATGGTCCTTATAGCAAGGCCCTGTGCCCACTACTCTGAGTGTGTGTGTGTGTGTGTGTGTGTGTGTTGTATATAAACCCTATAAAATCTACTCTCCATGCCTCTGTGACAATCTGTCCATTGCCAGGCGACCAGCAGCAGTCAGCTTACAGCCCAGTGAAGAGGCCGGACCACCCAGTCGGTGGTGGAAGGGCCTTTCAGGCTCCATGCCTGCTCTATTCTCTAGTCTCCCTGGCTTCTGGAGACTGTTTGCAGTGAGACACAACAGTGGCACAATTCAACGTTTTTTCTATGGGCCAACGCTGTCTTTCTCATCTCAAAGGGCAAAGGCAACGGCTTGAAGGACTTCCAAACAATTTCAAGGATGGATTGAGAGTTTGTCAAGTGTTATCAGACAATAGAAATGTCCTTTTTGTGTTTACTTAGCTGAAAAACAAGCAAAACTGAAAGTTTTTCGGTTATAGTTCATATGCCAATAGTAAACCATCATCTGGTTTTTGTTTAATTACTTTTTATTGACCATTTTGAATTATTTCATTGTAGGATTTTTTTAATTGTATTTTAATTTTGACAGTATTCAACATAAGTTAGAATATTTTCTTCTTAGGGATAAACAATTAAATGTATTCTACTTTTAGCAATATTATCACATAGTTATAATACATTATCATGGAGAAATCCATTAGAACCTATTTGAGTTGTTCGGAATGGATAATATTCTAGAACAGAGTGATGTCCATGTTGAGTCAGTTTAGACTCAATGGAACAGCTCTCCCCCTAGTGGTACAGAACCAATCATATGAACCCTGGTCAGGACCAATCATATGAACCCTGGTCAGGACCAATCATATGAACCCTGGTCAGAACCAATCATATGATCCCTGGTCAGGACCAATCATATGAACCCTGGTCAGGACCAATCATATGAACCCTGGTCAGGACCAATCATGTAGTGGAGGGGAAAGTCATTTTACCATCTGTTTTATTTTGTGAATAAGTTCCACCCACTTATTATGGTAGATAAGTGTTTTGTATTAAGTTTTACACATCTATTTACCTCCAGAGCTTACCCTTGTTCTTACCACTATACCACTGGTCAGGAGGGAATCAGAGTGGATCAGAATACCTACCAAGTGGTTATCAATGTGTTGATGTGATATCAGAGTGGATCAGAATACCTACCAATTGGTTATTAATGTGTTGATGTGATATCAGAGTGGATCAGAATACCTACCAAGTGGTCATCAATGTGTTGATGTGATATCAGAGTGGATCAGAATACCTACCAAGTGGTTATCAATGTGTTGATATGATATCAGAGTGGATCAGAATACCTACCAAGTGGTTATCAATGTGTTGATATGATATCAGAGTGGATCAGAATACCTACCAAGTGGTTATCAATGTGTTGATGTGATATCAGAGTGGATCAGAATACCTACCAAGTGGTTATCAATGTGTTGATGTGATATCAGAGTGGATCAGAATACCTACCAAGTGGTTATTAATGTGTTGATATGATATCAGAGTGGATCAGAATACCTACCAAGTGGTTATCAATGTGTTGATATGATATCAGAGTGGATCAGAATACCTACCAAGTGGTTATCAATGTGTTGATGTGATATCAGAGTGGATCAGAATACCTACCAAGTGGTTATCAATGTGTTGATATGATATCAGAGTGGATCAGAATACCTACCAAGTGGTTATCAATGTGTTGATATGATATCAGAGGATCAGAATACCTACCAAGTGGTTATCAATGTGTTGATATGATATCAGAGGATCAGAATACCTACCAAGTGGTTATCAATGTGTTGATGTGATATCAGAGTGGATCAGAATACCTACCAAGTGGTTATCAATGTGTTGATGTGATATCAGAGTGGATCAGAATACCTACCAAGTGGTTATCAATGTGTTGATATGATATCAGAGTGGATCAGAATACCTACCAAGTGGTTATCAATGTGTTGATATGATATCAGAGGATCAGAATACCTACCAAGTGGTTATCAATGTGTTGATATGATATCAGAGTGGATCAGAATACCTACCAAGTGGTTATCAATGTGTTGATATGATATCAGAGGATCAGAATACCTACCAAGTGGTTATCAATGTGTTGATATGATATCAGAGGATCAGAATACCTACCAAGTGGTTATCAATGTGTTGATGTGATATCAGAGTGGATCAGAATACCTACCAAGTGGTTATCAATGTGTTGATGTGATATCAGAGTGGATCAGAATACCTACCAAGTGGTTATTAATGTGTTGATATGATATCAGAGTGGATCAGAATACCTACCAAGTGGTTATCAATGTGTTGATATGATATCAGAGTGGATCAGAATACCTACCAAGTGGTTATCAATGTGTTGATGTGATATCAGAGTGAATCAGAATACCTACCAAGTGGTTATCAATGTGTTGATATGATATCAGAGTGGATCAGAATACCTACCAAGTGGTTATCAATGTGTTGATATGATATCAGAGGATCAGAATACCTACCAAGTGGTTATCAATGTGTTGATATGATATCAGAGGATCAGAATACCTACCAAGTGGTTATCAATGTGTTGATGTGATATCAGAGTGGATCAGAATACCTACCAAGTGGTTATCAATGTGTTGATATGATATCAGAGGATCAGAATACCTACCAAGTGGTTATCAATGTGTTGATATGATATCAGAGGATCAGAATACCTACCAAGTGGTTATCAATGTGTTGATGTGATATCAGAGTGGATCAGAATACCTACCAAGTGGTTATCAATGTGTTGATGTGATATCAGAGTGGATCAGAATACCTACCAAGTGGTTATCAATGTGTTGATGTGATATCAGAGTGGATCAGAATACCTACCAAGTGGTTATCAATGTGTTGATGTGATATCAGAGTGGATCAGAATACCTACCAAGTGGTTATCAATGTGTTGATGTGATATAAGAGTGGATCAGAATACCTACCAAGTGGTTATCAATGTGTTGATGTGATATCAGAGTGGATCAGAATACCTACCAAGTGGTTATCAATGTGTTGATGTGATATCAGAGTGGATCAGAATACCTACCAAGTGGTTATCAATGTGTTGATATGAAGCAACATTAATTTACAGTTTTATGAACATAAGACATTATGGTGTGACATCTTGTAACATTATTCATTTTACAGGGTTAATTTAGTTTAGTGAACGTGGTAATTCTAATGTTTTCTCAGTAGTTCATTTCCATATTGTAGTAAACAGTTATGTATTAATATAGCTGGTGGCCTAATTCAGGATCTGAGAGAGTAGATTCATTAGTTTTTAGCTAATGGGCACAAACATTAAAAAACAAACTTCTTTACTTTGTATCTCAGACTGGATATTGTCGTTTTAAACAACTAAACCTAAATTATTCAGCTGAGTGTTGATTCTATTGACAAAAGACAATTTGTTTTAGTGTGTGAGGTGGTAGTACACTAAAATATTCTGCTTCTTTCTGCCGTGCTTTAGTTAATGTTTGTGTTAATTATGCTTTGAGAATATTTTTAAAACAGTTTAAAGTGAGGAAGTGTAAATGAGGAAAACGAAGTAGTGTTCGTGAACTATAGCCTCCCAGTCGGTACTCACACTCGCTACTGATTAGCTGCTTCCTCTGGAGGAAGAATGGTATGAATTTAAGTTAACTCAATTTAACATAGACCATTAAAAGTTGTGCAGATTGTCTGACATGGACAAGCTAACCTAACAGGGGACTCACTAGCCCACAGTACATACTAGTATATAGTACCTAGCTACAGACAGGACAGTAGACACAGTACATACTAGTATATAGTACCTAGCTACAGACAGGACAGTAGATGCCTTAATATGTATCTGGGAAACCAGCCTACAGCGTCATAGGAATTGCTTAGCCTTGTGGCTCTGGCGTTTCTAGATGACAAACTGAAGGCATCTCAGTAAGCAACAGAGCCTGCGTGGGGCTGCCGTCCTCAGCAGAAATTCATCCACAATCAGCATAACATCAATTATCAACTGGAAAAGCCCGACGTGATGTCACCTTGGCCTGCGTGTCTGTGTTTCAGTGATACGATGCTGCTAGCTGTTCACCTCTCTCGGTAGCATATACAACCCTTAGAAGGAGGCGCACTACTAACTAACAGCAATAGTGACAATTCTATGGGTTCTACCATGTTATATGATCATTCTATGGGTTCTACCATATTCTATCATTCTATGGGTTCTACCATGTTCTATGATCATTCTATGGGTTCTACCCTGTTCTGTGATCATTCTATGGGTTCTACCATATTCTATGATCATTATATGGGTTCTACCATATTCTATGATCATTCTATGGGTTCTACCATATTCTATGATCATTATATGGGTTCTACCATGTTACATGATCATTATATGGGTTCTAACGTGTTCTATGATCATTCTATGGGTTTTACTATATTCTATGATCATTCTATGGGTTCTACTATGCTCTATGATCATTCTATGGGTTCTACCATGTTCTATGATCATTCTATGGTTCTACCATGTTATATGATCATTCTATGGGTTCTAACATGTTCTATGATCATTCTATGGGTTCTAACATGTTCTATGATCATTCTATGGGTTCTACCATATTCTATGATCATTCTATGGGTTCTACCATGTTCTATGATCATTCTATGGGCTCTACCATGATATATGATCATTATATGGGTTAGAAGATGTTATATGATTATTCTATGGGTTCTAACATGTTCTATAATCATTCTATGGGTTCTAAGATGTTCTATAATCATTCTATGGGTTCTACCATATTCTATGATCATTCTATAGGTTCTACCATGCTCTATGATACCCATAAATCTATTCTCTATGTACCTACCATTATATTACAGGCTGGACAATATACAGTAGAATTTAGGACTTTGTTGTTCAGACAGTGCTTCACTTGCTTCAAGGGCCTATGTAATGAGTTAAAATGCTAACATGTTTTAATGAAAATAAAGTGTTTTAGACCTAAGAAGAGACAAATCTGTACAGAAACCAAGCGATGCCTTGATGACACTGGAAAATATATTAATGAACGTGCTGGAGGCGTGACATAGAAACTAGAGGTGGGGATGTACTGTGCTTTACAATCATACATTATCTTCTTTTTTCATATCGCCGCTAAGTTTACGATACTGAATAATTACCGCTAATAATAGTAGACTACTGTGGTGTTTTTCCACTGAACAGATCTGTGGTGCGGCCTGTTACACCTTTCACTTTACAACATTTCCACTGTGAGTGGAAAAACCATATATGGTATACTGTGAGGATTTCACATTTCACTGTAGAACCCGGTGGTGCGGTTCTGGCTCTGTGGCTGTGAAACAGGCTGCGTATCTTTGATAGATTGGAGTAAAAAAAAATCCCATTTCCTGTCGTGGATCAGTTGTCGTGGAGACGGGTGACAGGTAAAATAAATCGGGTCAGTTCCCTACATGCCGTAAATTCACTAAAAGTTAAACATCCATAAAAGGTTAAAGAACTCTGACCTTGACGATCTAACTAAGCAAGAAAACCCAATGATGTGTACAAGGCCTACTCGGCACTCGACAGATTATGATAAAATATGTCTCAGCATCGCAAAAAAATAACTGTATGTCTCTCATGACATATATGGGACCGGTATTTCAATAAGATCCCAATTTCTTTTGCACTAAAATGTTTTATAGATGGCTATAAACTATGTAGGGTGGAACAGACAGCTTAGGTTGTTTTGTCTTCTTGCAGGGGCAGGCTGACACTATAACGGATTAGTCTCAAATGGTACCCTATTCCCTCTGTAGTGCAGAGTTCCTTCACGGGCCCTGGTCAAAAGTAGTGCACTATATAGGGAAATAGGCTGCCATTTTGGGAGGTAGCCGACAGAGACCTGCCTGCTCCTCTTCTCCTCGCACTGTTAAAAACAGATGATGGCTTCCAAACGCGTCAGTTACAAAACACTTTCCACCACAGTTAAAAGACATAAAATCGGCGCATCAAAACTTATAAACCTTAAACAGCGTTTTGCCCTGACCTCTGCAAATTATTTTAGAAAGTTTTTTTTTGTTGCAATATATATTTCAAAATGTCATAATTTATTATTTAGTCTTTGAACTGAGTTTAGTTCATTGCGTTATGTTTTAAATGTTCTTCATGCACAGTATACGTATCTGTAAGAGATTATTTTTTTAAGTCAGCGCTACATTCAGAAGGAGAGAGAGAGAACGTCTCTCTATCTGAGAACTCGACGTGTTTTTCTCCCTTTATTCGTTTCTGTTCATCTTCAACATTTTCACTGCCTACCAATTTGTGGTCATTAATATTAATAGCTGGTTTAAACAGTTGGGAGGATTAGCTGCTAACAGCATAAAGCAGTCTCCAGGGAGAACTTTATTGCAACACATTGTAGGCTATTCATACAACATTTGACGAGCATATGTGTTCACGTAACATTTCATGTAGTTTACACAGAGTTTAAAAAAAAAATCATTTTCCTTTGATGACCATTTTCAGAGATAAATAATAAATAAATACTGTAACCCTCTACAACAATGCTATAGTCATAACTGTCTATCTCAACAATAATACTATAGTCATAACTGTCTATCTCTACAATAATACTATAGTCATAACTGTTTATCTCAACAATAATACTATAGTCATAACTGTCTATCTCTACAATAATACTATAGTCATAATTGTCTATCTCTACAATAATACTATAGTCATAACTGTCTATCTCTACAATAATACTATAGTCATAACTGTCTATCTCTACAATAATACTATAGTCATAACTGTTTATCTCAACAATAATACTATAGTCATAACTGTCTATCTCTACAATAATACTATAGCCATAACTGTCTATCTCTACAATAATACTATAGTCATAATTGTCTATCTCTACAATAATACTATAGTCACAACTGTCTATCTATGCAATAATACTATAGCCATAACTGTCTATCTATACAATAATACTATAGTCATAACTGTCTATCTCAACAATGATGCTATAGTCATAACTGTCTATCTATACAATAATACTATAGTCATAACTGTCTATCTGTACAATAATACTATAGTCATAACTGTCTATCTCAACAATGATGCTATAGTCATAATTGTCTATCTCTACAATAATACTATAGTCATAACTGTCTATCTCTACAATAACACTATAGTCATAACTGTCTATCTCTACAATGATGCTATAGTCAGAACTGTCTATCTGTACAATAATACTATAGTCATAACTGTTTATCTCTACAATAATACTATAGCCATAACTGTCTATCTGTACAATAATACTATAGTCATAACTGTCTATCTCTACAATAATACTATAGTCATAACTGTCTATCTATACAATAATACTATAGTCATAACTGTCTATCTCTACAATAATACTATAGTCATAACTGTCTATCTCTACACTGATGCTATAGTCATAACTGTCGTCTCTGTTTGTATGTCCTCAGTGCTTACTGCTATTTCCGTCTCCAAGCCCTGTCACACTGTTAATTCAGCTTTCTGTATTATATTAACGAGGTACTGGCAGAGGGAGAACACACACAGCCCAACAACACAACACCCCAACTCCTCTCCCTTTGTAGTGCTGCCATAGAGACGAAGGGATGTTAAAAACCAATACCCTCCGGACACTGTTACCACGGTGATGACTAGCCATATGTCTGTGATACCAAGTCAAATATGGGCATCTTCCTCTGGCACTGACTGGCCCAATACTGGCTTCCTTTCCATGCATTGTTTGTTACCCATTAGGCAGGACACATTTCACTGTTTTTGGTGACCTATTTTCCAGCATTTCAAATGAGCATTGTGCATTCGGTGCTATATCCATTCCACAACACTGTGATGATGCTAGGAATTAAGGTGTATTTTTACAAACCCGTTGAAATGTAACTACAGACGGCAGAAAACCGAACAAAAGTACTGCAGGAAGAGCAGTACATTGGATCAGAACTCATCCGTACTGTTCATGAAACTAACGGCGAAATCAAATCCGCGTGAATCCAGCCAGTCAGCCAGAGAGATGTTCGTTCTCCATGCAGTGAGATGAGAGACAGGCGTGGAGAGGAGACTGAGTACTGAATTATATGAATAATACCTTATTGTCCACTCAGAGCCGCCCTCTTTTTATTACCCTGAGTCATTTCCTGTCCCATAACATATTCAGACACTGCCTGTGTACCAGATGACATGCTATTACCTGTATAGGGTCCTATATTCACATAAGGCTTTGGGCAAAAGTAGTGCGCTTTATAGGGAATAGGGTGCCATGGACTGTGGTCAAAAGTAGTGCGCTATATAGGGAATAGGGTGCCATTTTGGATGCATCCATTAAGGGAATAATCCTGTGATATATTCTTTGCCATGCCCTTCACAGTTGTCATAGCAAAACCATAAACAGCATTTCTAACAGTGTAGATGGTCCCGGGGGAGGAGAGGAGATGGGCTAGGAGCCTGTTTGACACGCAGGAGAGATTATGATGCTAAAGGTCTGGTCTGGTTAGAGCCATGGTTCATCTGGGACTGACACTGACAGAGAGAGAGAGGTATATGTACCATCCCATTGGAAACCAGCAATACCCCTTTCCACTTTATACCCAATATAACTCAATATAACCCAATATAACTCAATACAACTCAATATAACCAAATATAACTCAATATAAATCAGTATAACCATATATCGCACAATATAACTCAATATAACCCAATATAACACAATACAACTCAATATAACCAAATATAACTCAATATAACTCAATATAACTCAATATAACCCAATATAACTCAATACAACTCAATATAACCAAATATAACTCAATATAACTCAGTATAACGCAATATAACTCAATATAACCCAATATAACCCAATATAACCCAATGTAACCCAATATAACTAAATATAACTCAATATAACCCAATGTAACCCAATATATCCCAATATATCCCAATATAACCCAATATAAATCTATACAACCCAATATAACCCAATATAACCCAATATATCCCAATATAGCTCAATATAACCCAATATAGCCCAATATAACTCAATACAACCCAATACAACCCAATATATCCCAATATAACCCAATATATCTCAATATAACTCAATATAACTCAATACAACCCAATATATCCCAATATAACCCAATATAACTCAATATAACTCAATGTAACCAAATATAACTCAATTTAACCCAATATAACCCAATATAAGCCAATATAACTCAATATAACTCAATATAACCCAATATAACTCAATTTAACTCCTGCACAATAAAAGTGAAGCAAACTGAAAAGAAAAGAAAAGAGGGGGGAATAATATTTTGGAAGTAGAACGGAAGAAACCTGTTCTGTTGTATTTGAAGAGATTGTGTGTAGCATCTGAAACCAGCAGTCACCTTGTACTTTATATTGTACAACTGAATAACATCCTAATACACGTTCGACAAACTAAAACCATGGCGGGGAAGGGGAAATGTTTTAGAAGTCGAACAGAAGCCACCTTATTCCGTACTTGTGCATCTTCTGAAATATTGTATACTAAGATGAGTTCTGTATCTCCTGTGGTTTTGGTGTTATTTTTCTTCAAAACGAGAGAATTCTCTTGTATTATTAAAAGTGTTTTTTTGGCTTCAGTCTTTTTGTCAGCAGTGTTTGCTGAGACAATTTTTATCCAAAAGTAACAGTGTTTTTAGCGGTGGAAATTAGTGATTTGTCAGTGATATTTTTTAGCATTTACACAGTGAATAAACCATTAGGGAGGAGGAGTAGAGGAGACGCCAGGAGCGGAATGGCTCCACACACACTCTCTCTCTCTCTCTCTCTCTCTCTCTCTCTCTCTCTCTCTCTCTCTCTCTCAAACGCAGCCCTAGATTCTGCCTGCGCTGCGTTGTCCATTTCAACTTCAAAAACAAGAAGCCCCAGTTAGTCAGTTTCCACACACAGTCCAATGTCGCTCCCAGCTCTGACAGTCACATCACAACTAGACAGTTAGTCAGTTTCACACACAGTCCAATGTCGCTCCCAGCACTGACAGTCACATCACAACTAGACAGTTAGTCAGTTTCCACACACAGTCCAATGTCACTACCAGCTCTGACAGTCACATCACAACTAGACAGTCAGTTTCCACACACAGTCCAATGTCACTACCAGCTCTGACAGTCACATCACAACGAGACAGTTAGTCAGTTTCCACACACAGTCCAATGTCACTACCAGCTCTGACAGTCACATCACAACTAGACATTCATCCATGTTTCTTAAAAGGCAAATTTCAAAGTTGTTCCAAACATTACATTTCAACGTGTTTAAGGTTAAGTTTAGGCATTAACTCTGAATAGTGAAAGTAAAGGGTTAAGGTTTGGGATACGCTTAAAACAAAATATTTTAAAAAAAACTATTTTCTATTGCTGGACACACACACGTTGTCTCTCAAACGCAGCCCCAGATTCTGCCTGCGCTGCGTTGTTCATATCAACTTCAAAAAGAAGAAGCGCAGTGAGTTCCTCACATGCACGCACACACACACACACACACACACACACACCACACACACACACACACACACACACACACACACACACACACACACACACACAATACCCACACACACACACACACACACACACACACACACACACACACACACACACACACAGATCCTCGCTAAATACTTAGCCAACCCAGGTAGCTGATTAATCATCATTAAGTTGGGTGTGACAAAACCACAGAGACAGAAATGGCAAAAGTCTCCCTGTACTCCCCCCTTCCTCCCTCCCCACTCCTCCATCCCCCGCCTGCCTACACTCCATTGTTCCTGTGTTAGCATGACACATATAGGATCCTGGTGGAATACCACCCTGTCTCAGCTCTCCTGGAGCCTCCTGCTGTCCTCCTGGAAACAGACTCCATTAGTGGTGTAGAGGAGGTCCTCCTGGATACAGACTCCATTAGTGGTGTAGAGGAGGTCCTCCTGGATACAGACTCCATTAGCGGTGTAGAGGAGGTCCTCCTGGATAAAGACTCCATTAGTGGTGTAGATGAGGTCCTCCTGGATACAGACTCCATTAGTGGTGTAGAGGAGGTCCTCCTGGATAAAGACTCCATTAGTGGTGTAGAGGAGGTCCTCCTGGATAAAGACTCCATTAACAGTGTAGAGGAGGTCCTCCTGGATAAAGACTCCATTAGTGGTGTAGAGGAGGTCCTCCTGGATAAAGACTCCATTAGTGGTGTAGAGGAGGTCCTCCTGGATACAGACTCCATTAACGGTGTAGAGGAGGTCCTCCTGGATAAAGACTCCATTAGTGGTGTTGAGGAGGTCCTCCTGGATAAAGACTCCATCAGCAGTGTAGAGGAGGTCCTCCTGGATACAGACTCCATTAACGGTGTAGAGGAGGTCCTCCTGGATACAGACTCCATTAACGGTGTAGAGGAGGTCCTCCTGGATAAAGACTCCATTAGTAGTATAGAGGAGGTCCTCCTGGATAAAGACTCCATTAATGGTGAAGAGGAGGTCCTCCTGGATAAAGACTCCATTAACAGTGTAGAGGAGGTCCTCCTGGATAAAGACTCCATTAGAGGTGTAGAGGAGGTCCTCCTGGATAAAGACTCCATTAACGGTGTAGAGGAGGTCCTCCTGGATAAAGACTCCATTAGTGGTGTAGAGGAGGTCCTCCTGGATAAAGACTCCATTAGTGGTGTAGAGGAGGTCCTCCTGGATAAAGACTCCATTAGTGGTGTAGAGGAGGTCCTCCTGGATAAAGACTCCATTAGTGGTGTAGAGGAGGTCCTCCTGGATAAAGACTCCATTAACTGTGTAGAGGAGGTCCTCCTGGATAAAGACTCCATTAGTGGTGTAGAGGAGGTTCCAGGTTCTAGATAGAATATGGAACAGGAAGGAATGTCCAAAGAGTTACAGTTCATGTCAGGAAATCAGTCAATTTAAATAAACAGCTCTGGTGGACATTCCTGCAGTCAGCATGCCAGCTATTACATTTACATTACATTTAAGTAATTTAGCAGACGCTCTTATCCAGAGCGACTTACAAATTGGTGCATTCACCTTATAATATCCAGGAACAACCACTTTATCTAAACTTGTAGTAAACATTGTCTAACAGCTCTGGTGGACATTCCTGCAGTCAGCATGCCAGCTATCTAAACTTGTAGTAAACATTGTCCAACAGCTCTGGTGGACATTCCTACAGTCAGCATGCCAGCTATCTAAACTTGTAGTAAACATTGTCTAACAGCTCTGATGGACATTCCTGCAGTCAGCATGCCAGCTATCTAAACTTGTAGTAAACATTGTCTAACAGCTCTGATGGTCATTCCTGCAGTCAGCATGCCAGCTATCTAAACTTGTAGTAAACATTGTCCAACAGCTCTGGTGGGACATACCTACAGTCAGCATGCCAGCTATCTAAACTTGTAGTAAACACTGTCCAACAGCTCTGGTGGACATTCCTGCAGTCAGCATGCCAGCTATCTAAACTTGTAGTAAACATTGTCCAACAGCCCTGGTGGACATACCTACAGTCAGCATGCCAGCTATCTAAACTTGTAGTAAACATTGTCCAACAGCTCTGGTGGACATTCCTGCAGTCAGCATGCCAGCTATCTAAACTTGTAGTAAACATTGTCCAACAGCCCTGGTGGACATACCTACAGTCAGCATGCCAGCTATCAGCGATCTTGTCCAATTGTACGGTCTATGGATGTGGTCACGCAGACCGACAAGCCACTGCGGCCCCTCATGGTGAGTTCCGGGAATTTTGGTGCCCACCCCCATCAAAGATGCCCATTCCTGTTCTATGGTGTTGATGTTCTATAGTGTTGATGTTCTATAGTGTTGATGTTCTATAGTGTTGATGTTCTATGTGGTTGATGTTCTATAGTGTTGATGTTCTATGGGGTTGATGTTCTGCAGTGTTGATGTTCTACAGTGTTGATGTTCTCTAGTGTTGATGTTCTCTAGTGTTGATGTTCTCTGGTGTTGATTTTCTATAGTGTTGATGTTCTATGGTGTTGATGTTCTATGGTGTTGATGTTCTATGGGGTTGATGTTCTGCAGTGTTGATGTTCTATGGGGTTGATGTTCTATAGGGTTGATGTTCTATAGGTTTGATGTTCTATAGGGTTGATGTCCTATAGTGTTGATGTTCTATGGGGTTGATGTTCTATAGTGATGTTCTATAGTGTTGATGTTCTATGGGTTTGATGTTCTATAGTGTTGATGTTCTGCTCTATGGGGTTGATGTTCTATGGTGTCGACGTTCTATGGTGTTGATGCTCTATGGTGTCGACGTTCTATGGTGTTGATGCTCTACGGGGTTGATGTTCTATGGTGTCGACGTTCTATGGGGTCGACGTTCTACGGGGTTGATGTTCTATAGTGTTGATGTTCTATAGTGTTTATGTTCTATAGTGTTGATGTTCTATGGGGTTGATGTTCTGCAGTGTTGATGTTCTATGGGGTTGATGTTCTATAGGGTTGATGTTCTATAGGTTTGATGTTCTATAGGGTTGATGTCCTATAGTGTTGATGTTCTATGGGGTTGATGTTCTATAGTGATGTTCTATAGTGTTGATGTTCTATGGGTTTGATGTTCTATAGTGTCGATGTTCCGCTCTATGGGCTTGATGTTCTATGGTGTCGAACATTCTATGGTGTTGATGCTCTATGGTGTCGACGTTCTATGGTGTTGATGCTCTACGGGGGTTGATGTTCTATGGTGTCGACGTTCTATGGGGTCGACGTTCTACGGGGTTGATGTTCTATAGTGTTTATGTTCTATAGTGTTGATGTTCTATGGTGTTGATGTTCTATGGTGTTAATGTTGTACGGTGTTGATGTTCTATGGTGTTGATGTTCTATAGTGTTGATGTTCAATGGGGTTGATTTTCATAGGTTTGATGTTCTATAGTGTTGATTTTCTATGGGGTTGATGTTCTATAGTGTTGATGTTCCTATAGTGTTGATGTTCTATATTGTTGATGTTCTATGGGGTTGATGTTCTATGGTGTTGATGTTCTGTAGTGTTGATGTTCTATGGTGTTGATGTTCTATGGTATAGATGTTCTATAGTGTTGATGTTCTATAGTGTTAATGTTCTATGGATTTGATGTTCTATTGTGTTGATATTCTATGGGGTTGATGTTCTACAGTGTTGATGTTCTATGGGATTGATGTTCTATAGTGATGTTCCATAGTGTTGATGTTCTATGGGTTTGATGTTCTATAGTGTTGATGTTCTGCTCTATGGTTGATGTTCTATGTGTCGCGTTCTATGGTGTTGATGCTCTATGGTGTCGACGTTCTATGGTGTTGATGCTCTACGGGGTTGATGTTCTATGGTGTCGACCGTTCTGGGGTCGCGTTCTACGGGGTTGATGTTCTATAGTGTTGATGTTCTATGGTGTTTATGTTCTATAGTGTTGATGTTCTATGGTGTTGATGTTCTATGGTGTTAATGTTCTATGGTGTTGATGTTCTATGGTGTTGATGTTCTATAGTGTTGATGTTCAATGGGGTTGATTTTCTATAGGTTTGATGTTCTATAGTGTTGATGTTCTATGGGAGTTGATGTTCTATAGTGTTGATGTTCTATAGTGTTGATGTTCTATAGTGTTGATGTTCTATGGGGTTGATGTTCTATGGTGTTGATGTTCTTGTAGTGTTGATGTTCTATGGTGTTGATGTTCTATGGTATAGATGTTCTATAGTGTTGATGTTCTATAGTGTTAATGTTCTATGGATTTGATGTTCTATTGTGTTGATATTCTATGGGGTTGATGTTCCACAGTGTTGATGTTCTATGGGATTGATGTTCTATACGGTTGATGTTCTATGGGGTTGATGTTCTATAGTGTTGATGTTCTTTGGGGTTGATGTTCTATGGTGTTGATGTTCTATGGGGTTGATGTTCTATACGATTGATGTTCTATGGGGTTGATGTTCTGTAGTGTTGATGTTCTGCAGTGTTGATGTTCTATGGTGTCAACGTTCTATAGTGTTGATGCTCTATGGGGTAGATGTTCTATGGCGTCAACGTTCTATAGTGTTGATGCTCTATGGTGTCGACGTTCTATGGTGTCGACATTCTGTGGGGTTGATGTTCTATAGTGTTGATGTTCTACGGTGTTGATGTTCTATAGGGTTGATGTTCTGTGGTGTTGATGCTCTATGGGGTTGACGTTCTATGGTGTCGACGGTCTACGGGGTTGATGTTCTATATTTTGATGTTCTACGGGGTTGATGTTCTATAGTGTTGATGTTCTATAGTGTTGAAGCTCTATGGTGTTGAAGCTCTATGGGGTTGATGTTCTATGGTGTCGATGTTCTATGGTGTCGATGTTCTATAGTGTTGATGCTCTATGGTGTCGACATTCTATGGTGTTGATGCTCTACGGGGTTGATGTTCTATAGTGTTGATGTTCTATGGGGTTGATGTTCTATGATGTTGATGTTTTATGGTGTTGATGTTCTATAGTGTTGATGTTCTATAATGTTGATGTTCTATGGTATTGATGTTCTATGCGGTTGATGTTCTACAGTGTTGATGTTCTGCAGTGTTGATGTTCTATGGTGTCGACGTTCTATGGTGTTGATGCTCTACGGGGTTGATGTTCTATGGTGTCGACCTTCTATGGTGTCGACCTTCTATGGTGTCGACGTTCTACGGGGTTGATGTTCTCACGGTGTTGATGTTCTATGGTGTTGATGTTCTATGGTGTTAATGTTCTATTGTGTTGATTTTCTATAGGGTTGATGTTCTATAGTGTTGATGTTCTATGGGGTTGATGTTCTATGGTGTTGATGTTCTCTAGTATTGATGTTCTACGGTGTTGATGTTCTATAGTGTTGATGTTCTATAGTGTTGATGTTCTATGGTGTTGATGTTCTATGGGGTTGATGGTCTACAGTGTTGATGTTCTATGGGTTGAGGTTGTATAGTGTTGATGTTCTATGGGGTTGATGTTCTATGGTGTTGATGTTCTATATGGTTGATGTTCTATGGGGTTGATGTTCTGTAGTGTTGATGTTCTGCAGTGTTGATGTTCTATGGTGTCGATGTTCTCACGGGGTTGCAATGGCCAAAGCAATGGCCTTCCTATCGCTCATACAGTCCAATTGATTCTCATGTTTGTTGTTCAGGCGTCTCTTTGCTTCTTGGATACAGTGGTGCTTAATGTGTGGTGACTGCTTTGTAAAGAAAACAAAGGACGAAAATGCAATTAAGTAGCATAATAAAAGCCAAAGTACCATAACATGCTACATTAAAAACCCATTGGACTCCATCAATTATACCAAGCACCTACTCAAGCACTTTCTTCCATTGGAGATTGTTTATCAAAGGAAACTTAAGGGTGAGTTTCTCTGTGCAAGCATATTGTATTCCAGCATATTCTATTCCAGCATATTCTACATCCAGCGTATTCTATTCCAGCATATTCTACATCCAGCATATTGTATTCCAGCATATTCTATTCCAGCATATTCTACATCCAGTGTGTTCTATTCCAGCATATTCTATAGCAGCATATTCTACATCCAGCGTAGTCTATTCCAGCATATTCTATACCAGCATATTCTATTCTAGCATATTCTACATCCAGCGTAGTCTATTCCAGCATATTCTATACCAGCATATTCTACATCCAGCATATTCTACATCCAGCATATTCTCATTCCAGCATATTCTATTTCAGCATATTCTACATCCAGCGTATTCCATTCCAGAATATTCTATTCAGGCATATTCTACACCAGCTAATTCTACACCAGCATAATCTATACCATCATATTCTATTCAGGCATATTCTACACCATCATATTATATACCATTATATTCTACACCATCATATTATATACCATCATATTCTATTCAGGCATATTCTACACCATCATATTCTATGCCATTATATTCTACACCATCATTTTCTATTCAGGCATATTCTACACCAGCATATTCTACACCAGCATCTTCTGTACCAGCATATTCTATACCATTATATTCTACACCATCATATTCTATACCATTATATTCTACACCATCATATTCTATACCATTATATTCTACACCATCATATTCTATTCAGGCATATTCCTCACACCAGCATATTCTACACCAGCATCTTCTGTACCAGCATATTCTATACCATTATATTCTACACCATCATATTCTATACTAGCATATCCTATAATTGCATAATCTACACCATCGTAATCTATACCAGCATATTCAGCACACTGCAAATTATTCTCTTCCTTTTATGATTACAAAAGCAAAGAGGATCAATGATATTTAGTGAAAAGCACTGTATTACATTTTTAAACTTAACAAACATAATAGGATGGATTTGTTTGTTTTGTTTATTTGCCATTTTATAGCTAGCATGTTCCAGTCTCTCACCCTGTTAGACATGTTGTGTAGCACGTCCATGTCTTCAGATTATGATTCATATTGACATGTGATGATTCATATTGACATGTGATGATTCATATTGACATGTGATGATTCATATTGACATGTGATGATTCATATTGAGATGTGATGATTCATATTGAGATGTGATGATTCATATTGACGTGATGATTCATATTGACATGTGATGATTCATATTGTGTTGCTGATTTGAACCTGTATTCTACTGGGGGATGTGATGATTCATATTGACATGTGATGATTCATATTGACATGTGATGATTCATATTGACATGTGATGATTCATATTGAGATGTGATGATTCATATTGACATGTGATGATTCATATTGACATGTGATGATTCATATTGACACGTGATGCTTCATATTGTGTTGCTGATTTTAACCCTGTATACTACTGGGGGATGTGATGATTCATATTGACATGTGATGATTCATATCGAGATGTGATGATTCATATTGAGATGTGATGATTCATATTGACCTGTGATGATTCATATTGAGATGTGATGATTCATATTGTGTTGCTGATTTTAACCCTGTATACTACTGGGGGATGTGATGATTCATATTGACCTGTGATGATTCATATTGAGATGTGATGATTCATATTGTGTTGCTGATTTTAACCCTGTAAACTACTGGGGGATGTGATGATTCATATTGAGATGTGATGATTCATATTGTGTTGCTGATTTTAACCCTGTATACTACTGGGGGATGTGATGATTCATATTGACATGTGATGATTCATATTGTGTTGCTGATTTTAACCCTGTATACTACTGGGGGATGTGATGATTCATATTGAGATGTGATGATTCATATTGAGATGTGATGATTCATATTGTGTTGCTGATTTTAACCCTGTATACTACTGGGGGATGTGATGCTTCGGTGGTTTCTGCTGTTGGTTGATGGGAAAGGTGTTGTTATTTGTTTGTGGTCCCAGAGGAACAACTAGTATCTGGGATCTATTGTTTTCCTTTGTCATAATGTTACCTAACGCAACCCCATGGGAACCACAGGGCTCAGCAGACTCTGGAAGGGGACAGATAGAGAGCACAGCAGCTCTTTATATTAGCATCAGCTTCATCTTCATCGGCCAAACCTCACTTTTACATGTCAACTGTACACACAGTGTGTGTTGCAAGCACAAAATACACACACACACACACACACACACACACACACACACACACACACACACACACACACACACACACACATGCAAAACGCACGAATGCACGCCAAAACAAACATGCACGCACACCCACACAGATGCACGGCAACACACACACACACACACACACACACACACACACACACACACACACACACACACACACACACACACACACACATTTATCCACAAACAACGCAGTGTAGTGACATGCACCATAAAGGAATAAAATGGTAGTATATTAATTCTGTGCTCAGTCATGGATTTGTTGTCTGTTGTAATTCCTCAAAGGTCTCACTATAATGTGGAGGCAGAACTGTGACAAAGTAGACAGATAAATGGTTTAATTACATTACATTGTGGACTCCCCCTCCCCTGGGCTTTCTTGGTCAACATAATACAGTAACCTTCTGTAGAGTCCCCATAATACAGTAACCTTCTGTACAGTCCCCATAATACAGTAACCTACTGTACAGTTCCCATATTACGGTAGCCTCATGTACAGTCCCCATAATACAGTAACCTACTGTATGGTCCCCATAATACGGTAACCCACTGTACGGTCCCCATAATACAAAAATCTACTGTACGGTACCCATAATACAGTAACCTACTGTACGGTCCCCATAATACAGTAACCTACTGTACAGGGTCCCCATAATACAGTAACCTACTGTACAGTCCCCATAATACAGTAACTTACTGTATGGTCCCCATAATACAGTAACCTACTGTACTGTCCCCATATTATGGTCCCCATAATACAGTAGTATACAGTACCAGTCAAAAGTTTGGACACCCTACTCATTCCAGGGTTTTTCTTTATCTTTACTATTTTCTACATTGTAGAATAATAGTGAAGACATCAAAACTATGAAATAACACATATGGAATCATGTAATATCCAAAAAGTGTTAAACAAATCAAAATATATTTTATATTTGAGATTCTTCAAAGTAGCTACCCTTTGCCTTGATGCCAGCTTTGCACACTCTTGGCATTCTCTCAACCAGCTTCATGAGGTAGTCACCTGAATGCATTTCAATTAACAGGTGTGCCTTGTTAAAAGTAAATTTGTGGAATTATTTTTCCTTCTTAATGTGTTTGAGCGAATCAGTTGTGTTGTGACTAGATAGGGGTGGTATACAGAAGATAGCCCTATTTGGCAAAAGACCAAGTCCATATTATGGCAAGAACAGCTCAAATAAGCAAAGAGAAACGACAGTCCATCATTACTTTAAGACATGAAGGTCAGCCAATCCGGAACATTTCAAGAACTTTGAAAGTTTCAAGTGCAGTCACAGAAAACATTACACGCTATGATGAAACTGGCTCTCAAGAGGACCGCCACAGGAAGGAAGACTCCAGAGTTACCTCTGCTGCAGAGGATAAGTTCAGTAGAGTTACCAGCCTCAGTAATTGAAGCCCAAATAAATGCTTCACAGAGCTCAAGTAAAAGACACATCTCAACATCAACTGTTCAGAGGAGACTGTGTGAATCAGGCCTTCATGGTCGAATCTGCTGAAAAGAAACCACTACTAAAGGACACCAATAAGAAGAAGAGACTTGCTTGGGCCAAGAAACATGAGCAGCGGACATTAGACCGTGGAAATCTGTCCTTTGATCTGATGAGTCAAAATTTGAGATTTTTGGTTCCAACCGCCGTGTCTTCGTGAGACGCAGAGTAGGTGAACGGATGATCTTCGCACGTGTGGTTCCCACCATGAAGTATGGAGGAGGAGGTGTGATGGTGTGGGGGTGCTTTGCTGGTGACACTGTTGGTGATTTATTTAGAATTCAAGGCACACTTAACGAGCATGACTACCACAGCATTCTGCAGTGATACACCATCCCATCTGGTTTGCGTTTAGTGGGACTATCATTTGTTTTTCAATAGGACAATGACCCAAAACACACTTCCAGTCTGTGTTAAGGGCTATTTGACCAAGGTGAGCGATGGAGTGCTGCATCAGATGACCTGGCCTCCACAATCACCCGACCTCAACCCAATTGAGATGGTTTGGGATGAGCTGGTCCACAGAGTGAAGGAAAAGCACACAACAAGTGCTCAGCATATGTGGGAACTCCTTCGAGACGCTGGAAAAGCATTCCAGGTTGAAGCTGGTTGAGAGAACGCCAAGAGTGTGCAAAGCTGTCATCAAGGCAAATTATGGCTTTTTGAAGACTCTAAAGTGTTGTAGCCTGCCAGACTACAACATTGTGATCATTAAATGTGGCTTACATCGTAAATAGGTTTGTTGAATCTCACCCAAATAGATTATTAGAGATTCAGCCCCTCCTGTTTCCTCCTCATGTTACCTGGGATAGAGAACACAAGATATTGGGTCTGATATGTTGCCTGTTGGTTACAGCGGCATTGCATTGGTTGTTGTTTTAATACGGTAATTCACTATCCCTCTCCATCCACCAAACAGCAGGCCTGATCTAGAAACGACAGTAACACAGACTATCCTCTGATGGAGTTAACTACGCCACAGTAACAGGGATTTTACTATCCCACAATCCCTCTCGATCCTAAACAGCAGCGGCGCCACAAGCCAGCGTGGTGCCAATTAGCAGGGAGCATGCAAACATATGCCCTCCTGTAGTTTGGATTAAAGTGCATATTGATGGTATAAATACCTCCCAGTACAATAGATTGGCTAGGGCATTAGATGTAAATGTTTAATTAACCCATGGCTAAATCACTGCGCTGGTCTTCAGTGGAGGTATTAATTTACTAGAGCACCAATAACCACGAGAGGAGCACAAACCCAAGATGGCCGCTCTGTGTGGTTCGCGGCGCTGTGTGACAGATTAATCAGTGATTGGTGCTGTGGTTTACCTTTCCCTAATTAGCTGGGTGGATACAGAACGCTGTTCTGAGGGGTTGTTGAAGATAACCCTTTCTTAAGGACTCTGTTCAATCCGCACGCGGAAGTCCAGCGTAAAAGCGCGAATACAATTCTAAAGGCAATGTTAGCAGAGACTGCATTCACGGTAAAACACGAGCATACTTCCAACTCGATTGGAAATTACCCATCCCGTATCGCGCAAACATCTAGTAAAGCTTCAGGCATCCAGATCGAATAGAGTCTTCAGGTGTTTATCAGGTAAACCGCCTTGCCCGCCTGGTCATTACCAAACATCTAGTAAAGCATTTTACCTGGTCACTTCTCTTTCTCTACTCATCTTACAACAGTGGTTGGATTGTTTGATCATGCTGCTGCTGCTGTGGTTTGTGGTGGTTTGCTTGGCTAGGAGCTGAAGCACGGATTGCTTCTTTAGCTTCCTGATCACAGAGAACGGTGTGACCTGCAGGGCACCGGTGTTCTCCCAGAGAGCATTGGCTGTTGTACCCTGAGGTAGGAGCAAGATGGTCAGGTCTATTAGAATTGCATGTGTGTGTGTGTGTGTGTGTGTGTGTGTGTGTGTGTGTGTGTGTGTGTGTGTGTGTGTGTGTGTGTGTGTGTGTGTGTGTGTGTGTGTGTGTGTGTGTGTGTGTGTGTGTGTGTGTGTGTGTGGTGTGAATGTCAGGGGTGGTAACTGGACCTGGCTGTCCTGCCGTAGAGTGATTGGGCAGAGACAGAGAGATGGGGCCAGTGGCTGTCCTGCCGTAGGATACCCTCCCTGGGCAGAGACAGAGAGATGGGGCTAGCCTGGCTGTCCTGCCGTAGTGACACCCCCCCTGGGCAGAGACAGAGAGATGGGGCCAGCCTGGCTGTCCTGCAGTAGTGATACCCCCCCTGGGCAGAGACAGAGAGATGGGGTTGGCCTGGCTGTTGCCGTAGTGACACCTCCCCTGGGCAGAGACAGAGAGATGGGGCTAGCCTGGCTGCCCTGCCGTAGTGATACCCCCCCTGGGCAGAGACAGAGAGATGGGGTTAGCTTGGCTGTCCTGCAGTAGTGATAGCCTCCCCTGGGCAGAGACAGAGAGATGGGGCCAGCCTGGCTGTCCTGCCGCAGTGATACCCGGGCAGAGACAGAGATGGGGCTAGCTTGGCTGTCTGCCGAGTGACACCCTCCCCCCTGGGCAGAATGAGAGATGGGGCCAGCTGGTTGTCCTGCCTAACGCCCCTAATACCCCCTAATACTCCTAACCCCCCAATACCCCCAAACCCCTAACCATACCCCGGCATCCCTAACTCCCCTCTAACCCCAATTGCCTTCTAATAAAAAAACTTCCCCCCCTATTACCCCTAACTCTAACTCCCTAATACCCCTAATACCCACTAACCCCTATGCCCCTAACCCCTAACCCCTAATACCCCCTAACACCCCCTAACACCCCTAACTCCTCTCTGTCACCTTAATACCTCTAATAATTTAACTCCTTAATACCTTAACTCCTCAATAGTACCAAAATACTCTTAAATCCTTAATATAATTGCCGAATTTCTTTAACATTAATTCCTTTAACACTCTTTGTTACTCTTAATACCTCTTTAACTCTTTAATACTTGTTTTCTATTTTTATAACATTTCTATTTCTTTAATACTTCTTTGCACACTTTTTCTCTCACCAAAAACACCTAATCCTACACTTCACCCCTAACCCTTGCCCCCTAAAATTAATACCCTTAATCCCTAACCCCTAACGACTTTTCCTATACACCCATTCAACACCACCCAATCCCTAACCTTAACCATTACTTTCCCCTTGCCCCTAACCTGCCTATTTCTCCTCTTCCTATACCCTACTTACCCTAATACTTCCGTCCCTTATTTCTTTCCTAACCCTCCCAACCGCTTAAACCCTATTACCCATCCTCTTTATAACACTATTTTGCCCTAAATCCCTATTTACCACCTGTCTTTTCCCCAACCTACCTGCCTCAATTCTAACCCTATGCTCACTTTGCTTTTTCTTTCTGCCTGCACTTTGCCTTCATTTCTCAACAATTTCAACCCTAACCCCTAATACCCCTAACACCCCTAACCCCAACACCAACACCCTTACCCAATACCCCTAACCGCCCTAGCCCCTAATACCCGCTAATCCCCAACCCCTAATACCCTAATCCCCTAATACCCCTAATACCCCTAATAACCGCTAATACCCTTAACCCCCTAACCCTTAACCCCGTGATACCCTAACCCCCTAATACCTCTAACCAACACCCCTAACCCCTATACCCCTACCCCCTAACCCCTAATACCCGCTAATCCCCTAACACCCCAATACCCCTAATAATCCCTAATACCCCAACCCCTATCCCCCAACCCCTAATACCCCTAACCCCTAATACCCCTATATACCCCTAATCCCCCTAACCCCTAACACCCCCAACCCCTAATACCCGCTAATACCCCTAATACCCCCTAACCCCTAATACCCCTAATACCCCTAATACCCAATAACCCCTAACCCCCTAATACCCCCTAACCCCTAATACCCCCTAACCCCATAATACCCCCTAACCCCCCAATACCCCCTAACCCCTAACACCTGCCTTGGAACACATGGTTCCTGTTAACTAACCAGCAGCTCCTCTGGCTTTTATAGGGCTGTGTACCTATGCTACAATCTGTTTTCATCCTCATTTAATTAATTAAACATTCTAAATGAAAACAATATGTTTTCCATGGTTTTTAATTATTCAAATTCTCACAGTCTTACTTACTTCACCCCCCCCACACTATTCAAACAGGCTGTCCCCCCCCCCCTACAATGTTGAGGAAGTATGCTATAACTAATTACCCACTGTTACAATGCACTGTATCTCCCTGGGTATTCAGCAGATTGTGTGTACCTCCAGTCTTGCTGGTGTTATTTTTCAGAGATCCCCCTTATCTGTCAGTTAGGAGTTCCTTCATACTCACAATAACCAAAAGGGGGGGTTATGAGGACTGAATATCTTTAATCTCATTAGAATACATCCAGATCTGTTGTTTTTCATTGTTTGTAGTTGATGTTTTCTCAGAGAACATGTATTATCTGTTGTATAGCTCCTAATATTTAGTCTCATAGTTAATGGGCAAATACCCTATTGACACTTTCCCACACAATTGGAATAGACATGAATTAATCATGTGTTTAATACAAAGACCGAAGAGGTTGTGTACGTGCCAAACAGAACCAAACAGAAACAGTTCTGTTGTTTAGTCCCCCAGGAGATATAGGAACATTAAAGCAGCTAACCTCTCTCTCTCTCTCTCTCTCTCTCTCTCTCTCTCTCTCTCTCTCTCTCTCTCTCTCTCTCTCTCTCTCTCTCTCTCTCTCTCTCTCTCTCTCTCTCTCTCTCTCTCTCTCTCTCTCTCTCTCTCTCTCTCTCTGCAGCTACTGAGAGACTCCTGCTTCTCTGCTTGTTCATTACCCATACAGACATCTGCAGATAGGGGGGATTTTATACCCAACAAAACAAATAAACAGTCAACAACATCTCTCCTTAAAGACAGACATGAGGATTCATTTGAATGTTAGCAGTACTTTGAGGTTAAAAGGTGTCATGGGAGAAATACGTCTACCTATAAACAAAGTGAGATATTGAAGTGATGCGACGCATTTAGTAAATGCATGTTCTTCAAATGTGTGAATATCTTTGAATAAACTGAATCATATCTGAATAAACCAATCCTTTAAAAACATTTACTCAACAAAAAAAACCTGAAAATGTTGCTCTAAATGTAAAGATTAATATTCTGTAATTCTTTGTGTGCAGTTATTTTGTACTGAGTTTGCTATTAATATATTGAATTGACAGACAGACGAAAAGAAAATGATAGCAGTCTGGTTCTCTTCCTCTACTGGGAGGAACGGAGACATGGGAAGCTGTCTGTCAGAGGACTGGAGCCCTGAAGAGAAACTTATCTTTCTGTGACTGACTGGCTGATGAGCATCCTCCTGCCTCATTATTCCTCTCTGTCTGAAGGAAGAGACAGAGAGAGAGAGAGAGAGAGAGGGGAACAGAGAGAGAGAGAGAGAGGGAGAGAGAGCGAGAGAGAGAGGGAGTGAGAAAGAGAGAGAGTGAGAGAGAGAGGGACCAGAGAGAGGGAGTGAGTGAGTAAGAGGGAGAGAGAGAGAGAGAGAGAGAGAATGAGAGGGAGAGAGAGTGAGAGAGAGAGAGAGAGAGAGAGAGAGAGAGAGAGAGAGAGGTAGAGAGCGAGAGAGAGGGGGAGAGAGAGAGAGGGAGAGAGAAAGAGAGGGAGAGAGAGAGTGAGAGAGAGAGAGAGACACAGAAAAGGAAACAGGGAAGGATCTTCTCTCCCTCCCACTCACGCTGCCTCTCTGTTCTCCACAGCGATCCTTTTACACTTTTTTTAGCTTCGCGTCCGATCCCGATGGAGGGAACAGGGGACGCTGTAATGGTGTAGTTCCCCCGCTCCTCCCTACCTCACAGGGGACGGTGACAGGGGACGGTGTGTTTCCACTCCTCCCTCCTCCCGTCTCTCCCTCAGCGGAGGAAAGTGACAGGCAGTCTAATAGGGATTAATCAACTGGCAGCTCCATTTGAGTGGCGGAGACGGGATCTGAGGAGAAATGGCATTGACCCACAGAAATAGGTAGCTCCTGCCTGGGGCCCTGCTGGTACCTCTTCATCTTCAACTGCATAACATATTCAGAACCACCAGCAGCCTCTTCAGGATGCTTGGGTCAAGATTTTTTTAAAAAAAAAGACAGAAAGAAAGAAAGAAACTGAACTTCTCCAAAAAAAATAAAAAAGAAAGAAAGAAAGACAGACAAGGGGGGAAAGAAAAGAGCAGCTCTTGACAGTATTTCTCAGCGAACATGAAAACAGAAAGTGGAGCGCAGCTTGGGAAGACTGCTACTACATTATTCTTTTTTATTATTTCACTTACAGCTATTGCTTTGAATTACAGAGGGAATCTGTGTTAAGAGTCAGGCGGAGGAATCAAAAATGTATCTGAAAGAGTTTCGGCACGGGGAGGAAGAGAGAGAGAGAGAGAGAGAAGAATGGATTTTGTGCTGGAACCAACATTTGCGAAAGTTCCAGCTCCTTAAGCAATTATTAGCGGTGATAGTTTGACATATTCAAGAGTTGTCAACAACTGGCTTTAAACAAAGTACAAAGCAGAGATAAACAGTGCCCAGGGCTACATTAACTTGGGGGACGTGCAGGGCTATGAATTATACATGGTGCTCCATTACAGTGGAGAAGGAACTGTGGAGTTATCGAGAGGCCTCTGATTCCTCAGTGTTACTCACTACCACACTAGAACTATGAGGAAGTGGAGAGTTATCGAGAGGCCTCTGTTCCTCAGTGTTACTCACAACCACACTAGAACTATGAGGAAGTGGAGAGTTATCGAGAGGCCTCTGATTCCTCAGTGTTACTCAGTACCACACTAGAACTATGAGGAAGTGGCGAGTTATCGAGAGGCCTCTGATTCCTCAGTGTTACTCACTACCACACTAGAACTATAACAGTACATCTGCAGTAAGCCACTATAACAGTACATCTGCAGTAAGCCTCTATAACAGTACATCTCCAGTAAGCCACTATAACAGTACATCTCCAGTAAGCCACTATAACAGTACATCTGCAGTAAGCCAATATAACAGTACATCTGCAGTAAGCCACTATAACAGTACATCTCTATGGAGAGCAGTAAGCCACTATAACAGTACATCTGCAGTAAGCCGCTATAACAGTACATCTGCAGTAAGCCACTATAACAGTACATCTGTAGTAAGCCACTATAACAGTACATCTGCAGTAAGCCACTATAACAGTACATCTGCAGTAAGCTCCTATAACAGTACATCTGCAGTAAGCCACTATAAGAGTACTACTGCAGTAAGCCACTATAACAGTACATCTGCAGTAAGCCACTATAACAGTACATCTGCAGTAAGCCACTATAACAGTACATCTCTATGGAGAGCAGTAAGCCACTATAACAGTACATCTACAGTAAGCCCCTATAACAGTACATCTGCAGTAAGCCACTATAACAGTACATCTGCAGTAAGCCACTATAACAGTACATCTGCAGTAAGCCACTATAACAGTACATCTGCAGTAAGCCACTATAACAGTACATCTGCAGTAAGCCACTATAACAGTACATCTGCAGTAAGCAACTATAACAGTACATCTGCAGTAAGCCACTATAACAGTACATCTGCAGTAAGCCACTATAACAGTACATCTGCAGTAAGCCACTATAACAGTACATCTGCAGTAAGCCACTATAACAGTACATCTCCAGTAAGCCTCTATAACAGTACATTTGCAGTAAGCCTCTATAACAGTACATCTGCAGTGAGCCACTATAACAGTACATCTGCAGTAAGCTACTATAACAGTACATCTGCAGTGAGCCACTCTAACAGCACATCTGCAGTAAGCCACTATAACAGTACATCTGCAGTAAGCCTCTGTAACAGTACATCTGCAGTAAGCCACTATAACAGTACATCTGCAGTAAGCCAATATAACAGTACATCTGCAGTAAGCCACTATAACAGTACATCTGCAGTAAGCCACTATAACAGTACATCTGCAGTAAGCCACTATAACAGTACATCTGCAGTAAGCCACTATAACAGTACATCTGCAGTAATCCACTATAACAGTACATCTGCAGTGAGCAACTATAACAGTACATCTGCAGTAAGCCACTATAACAGTACATCTGCAGTAAGCCACTATAACAGCACATCTGCAGTAAGCCCGTATAACAGTACATCTGCAGTAAGCCACTACAACAGTACATCTGCAGTGAGCAACTATAACAGTACATCTGCAGTAAGCAACTATAACAGTACATCTGCAGTAAGCCTCTATAACAGTACATCTGCAGTAAGCCACTATAACAGTACATCTGCAGTAAGCCACTATAACAGTACATCTACAGTAAGCTTCTATAACAGTACATCTGCAGTAAGCCACTATAATAGTACATCTGCAGTAAGAACCTATAACAGTACATCTGCAGTAAGCCACTATGACAGTACATCTCTATGGAGAGCAGTAAGCCACTATAACAGTACATCTGCAGTAAGCCACTATAACAGTACATCTGCAGTAAGCAACTATAACAGTACATCTGCAGTAAGCCACTATAACAGTACATCTGCAGTAAGCCACTATAACTGTACATCTGCAGTAAGCCACTATAACAGTACATCTGCAGTAAGCCACTATAACAGTACATCTCTATGGAGAGCAGTAAGCCACTATAACAGTACATCTGCAGTAAGCAACTATAACAGTACATCTGCAGTAAGCAACTATAACAGTACATCTGCAGTAAGCCACTATAACAGTACATCTGTAGTAAGCCACTATAACAGTACATCTGCAGTAAGCCACTATAACAGTACATCTGCAGTAAGCCACTATAACAGTACATCTCCAGTAAGCCTCTATAACAGTACATTTGCAGTAAGCCTCTATAACAGTACATCTGCAGTGAGCCACTATAGCAGTACATCTGCAGTAAGCTACTATAACAGTAGATCAGCAGTAAGCCACTATAACAGTACATCTGCAGTAAGCCACTATAACAGTACATCTGCAGTACGCCACTATGACAGTACATCTGCAGTAAGCCACTATAACAGTACATCTGCTGTAAGCCACTATAACAGTAGATCAGCAGTAAGCCACTATAACAGTACATCTGCAGTAAGCCACTATAACAGTACATCTGCAGTAAGCCACTATAACAGTACATCTCCAGTAAGCCTCTATAACAGTACATCTGCAGTAAGCCACTATAACAGTACATCTGCAGTAAGCCTCTATAACAGTACATCTGCAGTAAGCCACTATAACAGTACATCTGCAGTAAGCCACTATAACAGTACATCTCTATGGAGAGCAGTAAGCCACTATAACAGTACATCTGCAGTAAGCCACTATAACAGTACATCTGCAGTAAGCAACTATAACAGTACATCTGCAGTAAGCCACTATAACAGTACATCTGCAGTAAGCCTCTATAACAGTACATCTGCAGTAAGCCACTATAACAGTACATCTGCAGTAAGCCACTATAACAGTACATCTCTATGGAGAGCAGTAAGCCACTATAAAAGTACATCTGCAGTAAGCCACAATAACAGTACATCTGCAGTAAGCCACTATAACAGTACATCTCCAGTAAGCCTCTATAACAGTACATTTGCAGTAAGCCTGTATAACAGTACATCTGCAGTGAGCCACTATAAAAAGTACATCTGCAGTAAGCAACTATAACAGTACATCTGCAGTAAGCCTCTATAACAGTACATCTACAGTAAGCCACTATAACAGTACATCTGCAGTAAGCTACTATAACAGTACATCTGCAGTAAGCCACTATAACAGTACATCTGCAGTAAGCCACTATAACAGTACATCTCTATGGAGAGCAGTAAGCCACTATAACAGTACATCTACAGTAAGCCCCTATAACAGTACATCTGCAGTAAGCCACTATAACAGTACATCTGCAGTAAGCCACTATAACAGTACATCTGCAGTAAGCCACTATAACAGTACATCTGCAGTAAGCCACTATAACAGTACATCTGCAGTAAGCCACTATAACAGTACATCTGCAGTAAGCAACTATAACAGTACATCTGCAGTAAGCCACTATAACAGTACATCTGTAGTAAGCCACTATAACAGTACATCTGCAGTAAGCCACTATAACAGTACATCTGCAGTAAGCCACTATAACAGTACATCTCCAGTAAGCCTCTATAACAGTACATTTGCAGTAAGCCTCTATAACAGTACATCTGCAGTGAGCCACTATAACAGTACATCTGCAGTAAGCTACTATAACAGTACATCTGCAGTGAGCCACTCTAACAGTACATCTGCAGTAAGCCACTATAACAGTACATCTCCAGTAAGCCTCTGTAACAGTACATCTGCAGTAAGCCACTATAACAGTACATCTGCAGTAAGCCAATATAACAGTACATCTGCAGTAAGCCACTATAACAGTACATCTGCAGTAAGCCACTATAACAGTACATCTGCAGTAAGCCACTATAACAGTACATCTGCAGTAAGCCACTATAACAGTACATCTGCAGTAAGCCACTATAACAGTACATCTGCAGTGAGCAACTATAACAGTACATCTGCAGTAAGCCACTATAACAGTACATCTGCAGTAAGCCACTATAACAGCACATCTGCAGTAAGCCCGTATAACAGTACATCTGCAGTAAGCCACTACAACAGTACATCTGCAGTGAGCAACTATAACAGTACATCTGCAGTAAGCAACTATAACAGTACATCTGCAGTAAGCCTCTATAACAGTACATCTGCAGTAAGCCACTATAACAGTACATCTGCAGTAAGCCACTATAACAGTACATCTACAGTAAGCTTCTATAACAGTACATCTGCAGTAAGCCACTATAACAGTACATCTGCAGTAAGAACCTATAACAGTACATCTGCAGTAAGCCACTATGACAGTACATCTCTATGGAGAGCAGTAAGCCACTATAACAGTACATCTGCAGTAAGCCACTATAACAGTACATCTGCAGTAAGCAACTATAACAGTACATCTGCAGTAAGCCACTATAACAGTACATCTGCAGTAAGCCACTATAACAGTACATCTGCAGTAAGCCACTATAACAGTACATCTGCAGTAAGCCACTATAACAGTACATCTGCAGTAAGCCACTATAACAGTACATCTGCAGTAAGCCACTATAACAGTACATCTCCAGTAAGCCTCTATAACTGTACATCTGCAGTAAGCCACTATAACAGTACATCTGCAGTAAGCCACTATAACAGTACATCTCTATGGAGAGCAGTAAGCCACTATAACAGTACATCTGCAGTAAGCAACTATAACAGTACATCTGCAGTAAGCAACTATAACAGTACATCTGCAGTAAGCCACTATAACAGTACATCTGTAGTAAGCCACTATAACAGTACATCTGCAGTAAGCCACTATAACAGTACATCTGCAGTAAGCCACTATAACAGTACATCTCCAGTAAGCCTCTATAACAGTACATCTGCAGTAAGCCTCTATAACAGTACATCTGCAGTGAGCCACTATAGCAGTACATCTGCAGTAAGCCACTATAACAGTAGTTCAGCAGTAAGCCACTATAACAGTACATCTGCAGTAAGCCACTATAACAGTACATCTGCAGTATGCCACTATGACAGTACATCTGCAGTAAGCCACTATAACAGTACATCTGCTGTAAGCCACTATAACAGTAGATCAGCAGTAAGCCACTATAACAGTACATCTGCAGTAAGCCACTATAACAGTACATCTGCAGTAAGCCACTATAACAGTACATCTCCAGTAAGCCTCTATAACTGTACATCTGCAGTAAGCCTCTATAACAGTACATCTGCAGTAAGCCACTATAACAGTACATCTGCAGTAAGCCACTATAACAGTACATCTCTATGGAGAGCAGTAAGCCACTATAACAGTACATCTGCAGTAAGCCACTATAACAGTACATCTGCAGTAAGCCTCTATAACAGTACATCTGCAGTAAGCCACTATAACAGTACATCTGCAGTAAGCCACTATAACAGTACATCTCTATGGAGAGCAGTAAGCCACTATAAAAGTACATCTGCAGTAAGCCACTATAACAGTACATCTGCAGTAAGCCACTATAACAGTACATCTCCAGTAAGCCTCTATAACAGTACATTTGCAGTAAGCCTGTATAACAGTACATCTGCAGTGAGCCACTATAACAGTACATCTGCAGTAAGCAACTATAACAGTACATCTGCAGTAAGCCTCTATAACAGTACATCTACAGTAAGCCACTATAACAGTACATCTGCAGTAAGCCACTATAACAGTACATCTGCAGTAAGCCACTATAACAGTACATCTGCAGTAAGAACCTATAACAGTACATCTGCAGTAAGCCACTATAACAGTACATCTCTATGGAGAGCAGTAAGCCAATATAACAGTACATCTGCAGTAAGCCAATATAACAGTACATCTGCAGTAAGCCACTATAACAGTACATCTGCAGTAAGCCACTATAACAGTACATCTGCTGTAAGCCACTATAACAGTACATCTGCAGTGAGCCACTATAACAGTACATCTGCAGTAAGCTACTATAACAGTACATCTGCAGTGAGCCACTCTAACAGTACATCTGCAGTAAGCCACTATAACAGTACATCTCCAGTAAGCCTCTGTAACAGTACATCTGCAGTAAGCCACTATAACAGTACATCTGCAGTAAGCCAATATAACAGTACATCTGCAGTAAGCCACTATAACAGTACATCTGCAGTAAGCCACTATAACAGTACATCTGCAGTAAGCCACTATAACAGTACATCTGCAGTAAGCCACTATAACAGTACATCTGCAGTAAGCCACTATAACAGTACATCTGCAGTGAGCAACTATAACAGTACATCTGCAGTAAGCCACTATAACAGTACATCTGCAGTAAGCCACTATAACAGCACATCTGCAGTAAGCCCGTATAACAGTACATCTGCAGTAAGCCACTACAACAGTACATCTGCAGTGAGCAACTATAACAGTACATCTGCAGTAAGCAACTATAACAGTACATCTGCAGTAAGCCTCTATAACAGTACATCTGCAGTAAGCCACTATAACAGTACATCTGCAGTAAGCCACTATAACAGTACATCTACAGTAAGCTTCTATAACAGTACATCTGCAGTAAGCCACTATAATAGTACATCTGCAGTAAGAACCTATAACAGTACATCTGCAGTAAGCCACTATGACAGTACATCTCTATGGAGAGCAGTAAGCCACTATAACAGTACATCTGCAGTAAGCCACTATAACAGTACATCTGCAGTAAGCAACTATAACAGTACATCTGCAGTAAGCCACTATAACAGTACATCTGCAGTAAGCCACTATAACAGTACATCTGCAGTAAGCCACTATAACAGTACATCTGCAGTAAGCCACTATAACAGTACATCTGCAGTAAGCCACTATAACAGTACATCTGCAGTAAGCCACTATAACAGTACATCTCCAGTAAGCCTCTATAACTGTACATCTGCAGTAAGCCACTATAACAGTACATCTGCAGTAAGCCACTATAACAGTACATCTCTATGGAGAGCAGTAAGCCACTATAACAGTACATCTGCAGTAAGCCACTATAACAGTACATCTGCAGTAAGCAACTATAACAGTACATCTGCAGTAAGCCACTATAACAGTACATCTGTAGTAAGCCACTATAACAGTACATCTGCAGTAAGCCACTATAACAGTACATCTGCAGTAATCCACTATAACAGTACATCTCCAGTAAGCCTCTATAACAGTACATTTGCAGTAAGCCTCTATAACAGTACATCTGCAGTGAGCCACTATAGCAGTACATCTGCAGTAAGCCACTATAACAGTAGATCAGCAGTAAGCCACTATAACAGTACATCTGCAGTAAGCCACTATAACAGTACATCTGCAGTATGCCACTATGACAGTACATCTGCAGTAAGCCACTATAACAGTACATCTGCTGTAAGCCACTATAACAGTAGATCAGCAGTAAGCCACTATAACAGTACATCTGCAGTAAGCCACTATAACAGTACATCTGCAGTAAGCCACTATAACAGTACATCTCCAGTAAGCCTCTATAACTGTACATCTGCAGTAAGCCTCTATAACAGTACATCTGCAGTAAGCCACTATAACAGTACATCTGCAGTAAGCCACTATAACAGTACATCTCTATGGAGAGCAGTAAGCCACTATAACAGTACATCTGCAGTAAGCCACTATAACAGTACATCTGCAGTAAGCCTCTATAACAGTACATCTGCAGTAAGCCACTATAACAGTACATCTGCAGTAAGCCACTATAACAGTACATCTCTATGGAGAGCAGTAAGCCACTATAAAAGTACATCTGCAGTAAGCCACTATAACAGTACATCTGCAGTAAGCCACTATAACAGTACATCTCCAGTAAGCCTCTATAACAGTACATTTGCAGTAAGCCTGTATAACAGTACATCTGCAGTGAGCCACTATAACAGTACATCTGCAGTAAGCAACTATAACAGTACATCTGCAGTAAGCATCTCTATAACAGTACATCTACAGTAAGCCACTATAACAGTACATCTGCAGTAAGCCACTATAACAGTACATCTGCAGTAAGCCACTATAACAGTACATCTGCAGTAAGAACCTATAACAGTACATCTGCAGTAAGCCACTATAACAGTACATCTCTATGGAGAGCAGTAAGCCAATATAACAGTACATCTGCAGTAAGCCAATATAACAGTACATCTGCAGTAAGCCACTATAACAGTACATCTGCAGTAAGCCACTATAACAGTACATCTGCTGTAAGCCACTATAACAGTACATCTTCAGTAAGCCACTATAACAGTACATCTGCAGTAAGCCACTATAACAGTACATCTGCAGTAAGCCACTATAACAGTACATCTGCAGTGAGCAACTATAACAGTACATCTGCAGTAAGCCACTATAACAGTACATCTGCAGTAAGCCACTATAACAGCACATCTGCAGTAAGCCACTATAACAGTACATCTGCAGTAAGCCACTACAACAGTACATCTGCAGTGAGCAACTATAACAGTACATCTGCAGTAAGCAACTATAACAGTACCTCTGCAGTAAGCCTCTATAACAGTACATCTGCAGTAAGCCACTATAACAGTACATCTGCAGTAAGCCACTATAACAGTACATCTACAGTAAGCTTCTATAACAGTACATCTGCAGTAAGCCACTATAACAGTACATCTGCAGTAAGAACCTATAACAGTACATCTGCACTAAGCCACTATAACAGTACATCTCTATGGAGAGCAGTAAGCCACTATAACAGTACATCTGCAGTAAGCCACTATAACAGTACATCTGCAGTAAGCCTCTATAACAGTACATCTGCAGTAAGCCACTATAACAGTACATCTGCAGTAAGCCACTATAACAGTACATCTCTATGGAGAGCAGTAAGCCACTATAAAAGTACATCTGCAGTAAGCCACTATAACAGTACATCTGCAGTAAGCCACTATAACAGTACATCTCCAGTAAGCCTCTATAACAGTACATTTGCAGTAAGCCTGTATAACAGTACATCTGCAGTGAGCCACTATAACAGTACATCTGCAGTAAGCCACTATAACAGTACATCTGCAGTAAGCATCTCTATAACAGTACATCTACAGTAAGCCACTATAACAGTACATCTGCAGTAAGCCACTATAACAGTACATCTGCAGTAAGCCACTATAACAGTACATCTGCAGTAAGAACCTATAACAGTACATCTGCAGTAAGCCACTATAACAGTACATCTCTATGGAGAGCAGTAAGCCAATATAACAGTACATCTGCAGTAAGCCAATATAACAGTACATCTGCAGTAAGCCACTATAACAGTACATCTGCAGTAAGCCACTATAACAGTACATCTGCTGTAAGCCACTATAACAGTACATCTTCAGTAAGCCACTATAACAGTACATCTGCAGTAAGCCACTATAACAGTACATCTGCAGTAAGCCACTATAACAGTACATCTGCAGTGAGCAACTATAACAGTACATCTGCAGTAAGCCACTATAACAGTACATCTGCAGTAAGCCACTATAACAGCACATCTGCAGTAAGCCACTATAACAGTACATCTGCAGTAAGCCACTACAACAGTACATCTGCAGTGAGCAACTATAACAGTACATCTGCAGTAAGCAACTATAACAGTACCTCTGCAGTAAGCCTCTATAACAGTACATCTGCAGTAAGCCACTATAACAGTACATCTGCAGTAAGCCACTATAACAGTACATCTACAGTAAGCTTCTATAACAGTACATCTGCAGTAAGCCACTATAACAGTACATCTGCAGTAAGAACCTATAACAGTACATCTGCACTAAGCCACTATGACAGTACATCTCTATGGAGAGCAGTAAGCCACTATAACAGTACATCTGCAGTAAGCCACTATAACAGTACATCTGCAGTAATCAACTATAACAGTACATCTGCAGTAAGCCACTATAACAGTACATCTGCAGCAAGCCACTATAACAGTACATCTGCAGTAAGCCACTATAACAGTACATCTGCAGTAAGCCACTATAACAGTACATCTGCAGTAAGCCACTATAACAGTACATCTGCAGTAAGCCACTATAACAGTACATCTCCAGTAAGCCTCTATAACTGTACATCTGCAGTAAGCTACTATAACAGTACATCTGCAGTAAGCCATTATAACTGTACATCTGCAGCAAGCCACTATAACAGTACATCTGCAGTAAGCCACTATAACAGTACATCTGCAGTAAGCCACTATAACAGTACATCTGCAGTAAGCCACTATAACAGTACATCTCCAGTAAGCCTCTATAACTGTACATCTGCAGTAAGCCACTATAACAGTACATCTGCAGTAAGCCACTATAACAGTACATCTCTATGGAGAGCAGTAAGCCACTATAACAGTACATCTGCAGTAAGCCACTATAACAGTACATCTCTATGGAGTCAGTAAGCCACTATAACAGTACATCTGCAGTAAGCCACTATAACAGTACATCTGTAGTAAGCAACTATAACAGTACATCTCCAGTAAGCCTCTATAACAGTACATCTGCAGTAAGCCACTATAACAGTACATCTGCAGTAAGCCACTATAACAGTACATCTCTATGGAGAGCAGTAAGCCACTATAACAGTACATCTGCAGTAAGCCACTATAACAGTACATCTCTATGGAGATCAGTAAGCCACTATAACAGTACATCTGCAGTAAGCCACTATAACAGTACATCTGCAGTAAGCAACTATAACAGTACATCTGCAGTAAGCCACTATAACAGTACATCTGCAGTAAGCCACTATAACAGTACATCTGCAGTAAGCCACTATAACAGTACATCTGCAGTAAGCAACTATAACAGTACATCTGCATTAAGCCACTATAACAGTACATCTGCAGTAAGCCACTATAACAGTACATCTGCTGTAAGCCACTATAACAGTAGATCAGCAGTAAGCCACTATAACAGTACATCTGCAGTAAGCCACTATAACAGTACATCTGCAGTAAGCCACTATAACAGTACATCTCCAGTAAGCCTCTATAACTGTACATCTGCAGTAAGCCACTATAACAGTACATCTGCAGTAAGCCTCTATAACAGTACATCTGCAGTAAGCCACTATAACAGTACATCTGCAGTAAGCCACTATAACAGTACATCTCTATGGAGGCAGTAAGCCACTATAACAGTACATCTGCAGTAAGCCACTATAACAGTACATCTGCAGTAAGCCACTATAACAGTACATCTGCAGTAAGCCACTATAACAGTACATCTGCAGTAAGCCTCTATAACAGTACATCTGCAGTAAGCCACTATAACAGTACATCTGCAGTAAGCCACTATAACAGTACATCTCTATGGAGAGCAGTAAGCCACTATAAAAGTACATCTGCAGTAAGCCACTATAACAGTACATCTGCAGTAAGCCACTATAACAGTACATCTCCAGTAAGCCTCTATAACAGTACATCTGCAGTAAGCCACTATAACAGTACATCTGCAGTAAGCCACTATAACAGTACATCTGCAGTAAGCTACTATAACAGTACATCTGCAGTAAGCCACTCTAACAGTACATCTGCAGTAAGCCACTATAACAGTACATCTCCAGTAAGCCTCTATAACAGTACATCTGCAGTAAGCCACTATAACAGTACATCTGCAGTAAGCCAATATAACAGTACATCTGCAGTAAGCCACTATAACAGTACATCTGCAGTAAGCCACTATAACAGTACATCTGCAGTAAGCCACTATAACAGTACATCTGCAGTAAGCCACTATAACAGTACATCTGCAGTAAGCCACTATAACAGTACATCTGCAGTGAGCAACTATAACAGTACATCTGCAGTAAGCCACTATAACAGTACATCTGCAGTAAGCCACTATAACAGTACATCTGCAGTAAGCCCCTATAACAGTACATCTGCAGTAAGCCACTACAACAGTACATCTGCAGTAAGCCACTATAACAGTACATCTGCAGTAAGCCACTATAACAGTACATCTGCAGTAAGCCACTATAACAGTACATCTGCAGTAAGCCACTATAACAGTACATCTGCAGTAAGCCACTATAACAGTACATCTGCAGTAAGCCACTATAACAGTACATCTGCAGTAAGCCACTATAACAGTACATCTGCAGTAAGCCACCCTATAACAGTACATCTGCAGTAAGCCACTATGACAGTACATCTCTATGGAGAGCAGTAAGCCACTATAACAGTACATCTGCAGTAAGCCACTATAACAGTACATCTGCAGTAAGCAACTATAACAGTACATCTGCAGTAAGCCACTATAACAGTACATCTGCAGTAAGCCACTATAACAGTACATCTGCAGTAAGCCACTATAACAGTACATCTGCAGTAAGCCACTATAACAGTACATCTAAGCAGTAAGCCACTATAACAGTACATCTGCAGTAAGCCACTATAACAGTACATCTGCAGTAAGCCTCTATAACAGTACATCTGCAGTAAGCCACTATAACAGTACATCTGCAGTAAGCCTCTATAACAGTACATCTTTGAAGCAGTAAGCCACTATAACAGTACATCTGCAGTAAGCCACTATAACAGTACATCTGCAGTAAGCCACTATAACAGTACATCTGCAGTAAGCCACTATAACAGTACATCTGCAGTAAGCCACTATAACAGTACATCTGCAGTAAGCCTCTATAACAGTACATCTGCAGTAAGCCACTATAACAGTACATCTCCAGTAAGCCTCTATAACAGTACATCTGCAGTAAGCCACTATAACAGTACATCTGCAGTAAGCCACTATAGCAGTACATCTGCAGTAAGCCACTATAACAGTACATCAGCAGTAAGCCACTATAACAGTACATCTGCAGTAAGCCACTATAACAGTACATCTGCAGTAAGCCACTATGACAGTACATCTCTGGCAGTAAGCCACTATAACAGTACATCTGCAGTAAGCCTCTATAACAGTACATCTGCAGTAAGCCACTATAACAGTACATCTGCAGTAAGCCACTATAACAGTACATCTGCAGTAAGCCACTATAACAGTACATCTCCAGTAAGCCTCTATAACTGTACATCTGCAGTAAGCCACTATAACAGTACATCTGCAGTAAGCCTCTATAACAGTACATCTGCAGTAAGCCACTATAACAGTACATCTGCAGTAAGCCACTATAACAGTACATCTCTATGGAGAGCAGTAAGCCACTATAACAGTACATCTGCAGTAAGCCACTATAACAGTACATCTGCAGTAAGCAACTATAACAGTACATCTGCAGTAAGCCACTATAACAGTACATCTGCAGTAAGCCTCTATAACAGTACATCTGCAGTAAGCCACTATAACAGTACATCTGCAGTAAGCCACTATAACAGTACATCTCTATGGAGAGCAGTAAGCCACTATAAAAGTACATCTGCAGTAAGCCACTATAACAGTACATCTGCAGTAAGCCACTATAACAGTACATCTCCAGTAAGCCTCTATAACAGTACATCTGCAGTAAGCCTCTATAACAGTACATCTGCAGTGAGCCACTATAACAGTACATCTGCAGTAAGCAACTATAACAGTACATCTGCAGTAAGCCTCTATAACAGTACATCTACAGTAAGCCACTATAACAGTACATCTGCAGTAAGCCACTATAACAGTACATCTGCAGTAAGCCACTATAACAGTACATCTGCAGTAAGCCACTATAACAGTACATCTCTATGGAGAGCAGTAAGCCACTATAACAGTACATCTACAGTAAGCCCCTATAACAGTACATCTGCAGTAAGCAACTATAACAGTACATCTGCAGTAAGCCACTATAACAGTACATCTGTAGTAAGCCACTATAACAGTACATCTGCAGTAAGCCACTATAACAGTACATCTGCAGTAAGCCACTATAACAGTACATCTCCAGTAAGCCTCTATAACAGTACATTTGCAGTAAGCCTCTATAACAGTACATCTGCAGTGAGCCACTATAACAGTACATCTGCAGTAAGCTACTATAACAGTACATCTGCAGTGAGCCACTCTAACAGTACATCTGCAGTAAGCCACTATAACAGTACATCTCCAGTAAGCCTCTGTAACAGTACATCTGCAGTAAGCCACTATAACAGTACATCTGCAGTAAGCCAATATAACAGTACATCTGCAGTAAGCCACTATAACAGTACATCTGCAGTAAGCCACTATAACAGTACATCTGCAGTAAGCCACTATAACAGTACATCTGCAGTAAGCCACTATAACAGTACATCTGCAGTAAGCCACTATAACAGTACATCTGCAGTGAGCAACTATAACAGTACATCTGCAGTAAGCCACTATAACAGTACATCTGCAGTAAGCCACTATAACAGCACATCTGCAGTAAGCCCGTATAACAGTACATCTGCAGTAAGCCACTACAACAGTACATCTGCAGTGAGCAACTATAACAGTACATCTGCAGTAAGCAACTATAACAGTACATCTGCAGTAAGCCTCTATAACAGTACATCTGCAGTAAGCCACTATAACAGTACATCTGCAGTAAGCCACTATAACAGTACATCTACAGTAAGCTTCTATAACAGTACATCTGCAGTAAGCCACTATAATAGTACATCTGCAGTAAGAACCTATAACAGTACATCTGCAGTAAGCCACTATGACAGTACATCTCTATGGAGAGCAGTAAGCCACTATAACAGTACATCTGCAGTAAGCCACTATAACAGTACATCTGCAGTAAGCAACTATAACAGTACATCTGCAGTAAGCCACTATAACAGTACATCTGCAGTAAGCCACTATAACAGTACATCTGCAGTAAGCCACTATAACAGTACATCTGCAGTAAGCCACTATAACAGTACATCTGCAGTAAGCCACTATAACAGTACATCTGCAGTAGTCCACTATAACAGTACATCTCCAGTAAGCCTCTATAACTGTACATCTGCAGTAAGCCACTATAACAGTACATCTGCAGTAAGCCACTATAACAGTACATCTCTATGGAGAGCAGTAAGCCACTATAACAGTACATCTGCAGTAAGCAACTATAACAGTACATCTGCAGTAAGCAACTATAACAGTACATCTGCAGTAAGCCACTATAACAGTACATCTGTAGTAAGCCACTATAACAGTACATCTGCAGTAAGCCACTATAACAGTACATCTGCAGTAAGCCACTATAACAGTACATCTCCAGTAAGCCTCTATAACAGTACATCTGCAGTAAGCCTCTATAACAGTACATCTGCAGTGAGCCACTATAGCAGTACATCTGCAGTAAGCCACTATAACAGTACATCAGCAGTAAGCCACTATAACAGTACATCTGCAGTAAGCCACTATAACAGTACATCTGCAGTACGCCACTATGACAGTACATCTGCAGTAAGCCACTATAACAGTACATCTGCTGTAAGCCACTATAACAGTAGATCAGCAGTAAGCCACTATAACAGTACATCTGCAGTAAGCCACTATAACAGTACATCTGCAGTAAGCCTCTATAACAGTACATCTCCAGTAAGCCTCTATAACTGTACATCTGCAGTAAGCCACTATAACAGTACATCTGCAGTAAGCCTCTATAACAGTACATCTGCAGTAAGCCACTATAACAGTACATCTGCAGTAAGCCACTATAACAGTACATCTCTATGGAGAGCAGTAAGCCACTATAACAGTACATCTGCAGTAAGCCACTATAACAGTACATCTGCAGTAAGCCTCTATAACAGTACATCTGCAGTAAGCCACTATAACAGTACATCTGCAGTAAGCCACTATAACAGTACATCTCTATGGAGAGCAGTAAGCCACTATAAAAGTACATCTGCAGTAAGCCACTATAACAGTACATCTGCAGTAAGCCACTATAACAGTACATCTCCAGTAAGCCTCTATAACAGTACATTTGCAGTAAGCCTGTATAACAGTACATCTGCAGTGAGCCACTATAACAGTACATCTGCAGTAAGCAACTATAACAGTACATCTGCAGTAAGCCTCTATAACAGTACATCTACAGTAAGCCACTATAACAGTACATCTGCAGTAAGCCACTATAACAGTACATCTGCAGTAAGCCACTATATCAGTACATCTGCAGTAAGAACCTATAACAGTACATCTGCAGTAAGCCACTATAACAGTACATCTCTATGGAGAGCAGTAAGCCAATATAACAGTACATCTGCAGTAAGCCAATATAACAGTACATCTGCAGTAAGCCACTATAACAGTACATCTGCAGTAAGCCACTATAACAGTACATCTGCAGTAAGCCACTATAACAGTACATCTTCAGTAAGCCACTATAACAGTACATCTGCAGTAAGCCACTATAACAGTACATCTGCAGTAAGCCACTATAACAGTACATCTGCAGTGAGCAACTATAACAGTACATCTGCAGTAAGCCACTATAACAGTACATCTGCAGTAAGCCACTATAACAGCACATCTGCAGTAAGCCACTATAACAGTACATCTGCAGTAAGCCACTACAACAGTACATCTGCAGTGAGCAACTATAACAGTACATCTGCAGTAAGCAACTATAACAGTACCTCTGCAGTAAGCCTCTATAACAGTACATCTGCAGTAAGCCACTATAACAGTACATCTGCAGTAAGCCACTATAACAGTACATCTACAGTAAGCTTCTATAACAGTACATCTGCAGTAAGCCACTATAACAGTACATCTGCAGTAAGAACCTATAACAGTACATCTGCACTAAGCCACTATGACAGTACATCTCTATGGAGAGCAGTAAGCCACTATAACAGTACATCTGCAGTAAGCCACTATAACAGTACATCTGCAGTAATCAACTATAACAGTACATCTGCAGTAAGCCACTATAACAGTACATCTGCAGCAAGCCACTATAACAGTACATCTGCAGTAAGCCACTATAACAGTACATCTGCAGTAAGCCACTATAACAGTACATCTGCAGTAAGCCACTATAACAGTACATCTGCAGTAAGCCACTATAACAGTACATCTCCAGTAAGCCTCTATAACTGTACATCTGCAGTAAGCTACTATAACAGTACATCTGCAGTAAGCCATTATAACTGTACATCTGCAGCAAGCCACTATAACAGTACATCTGCAGTAAGCCACTATAACAGTACATCTGCAGTAAGCCACTATAACAGTACATCTGCAGTAAGCCACTATAACAGTACATCTCCAGTAAGCCTCTATAACTGTACATCTGCAGTAAGCCACTATAACAGTACATCTGCAGTAAGCCACTATAACAGTACATCTCTATGGAGCAGTAAGCCACTATAACAGTACATCTGCAGTAAGCCACTATAACAGTACATCTCTATGGAGATCAGTAAGCCACTATAACAGTACATCTGCAGTAAGCCACTATAACAGTACATCTGCAGTAAGCAACTATAACAGTACATCTGCAGTAAGCCACTATAACAGTACATCTGCAGTAAGCCACTATAACAGTACATCTGCAGTAAGCCACTATAACAGTACATCTCCAGTAAGCCTCTATAACTGTACATCTGCAGTAAGCCACTATAACAGTACATCTGCAGTAAGCCACTATAACAGTACATCTCTATGGAGAGCAGTAAGCCACTATAACAGTACATCTGCAGTAAGCCACTATAACAGTACATCTCTATGGAGATCAGTAAGCCACTATAACAGTACATCTGCAGTAAGCCACTATAACAGTACATCTGCAGTAAGCAACTATAACAGTACATCTGCAGTAAGCCACTATAACAGTACATCTGTAGTAAGCCACTATAACAGTACATCTGCAGTAAGCCACTATAACAGTACATCTGCAGTAAGCAACTATAACAGTACATCTGCAGTAAGCCACTATAACAGTACATCTGTAGTAAGCCACTATAACAGTACATCTGCTGTAAGCCACTATAACAGTAGATCAGCAGTAAGCCACTATAACAGTACATCTGCAGTAAGCCACTATAACAGTACATCTGCAGTAAGCCACTATAACAGTACATCTCCAGTAAGCCTCTATAACTGTACATCTGCAGTAAGCCACTATAACAGTACATCTGCAGTAAGCCTCTATAACAGTACATCTGCAGTAAGCCACTATAACAGTACATCTGCAGTAAGCCACTATATCAGTACATCTGCAGTAAGAACCTATAACAGTACATCTGCAGTAAGCCACTATAACAGTACATCTCTATGGAGAGCAGTAAGCCAATATAACAGTACATCTGCAGTAAGCCAATATAACAGTACATCTGCAGTAAGCCACTATAACAGTACATCTGCAGTAAGCCACTATAACAGTACATCTGCAGTAAGCCACTATAACAGTACATCTTCAGTAAGCCACTATAACAGTACATCTGCAGTAAGCCACTATAACAGTACATCTGCAGTAAGCCACTATAACAGTACATCTGCAGTGAGCAACTATAACAGTACATCTGCAGTAAGCCACTATAACAGTACATCTGCAGTAAGCCACTATAACAGCACATCTGCAGTAAGCCACTATAACAGTACATCTGCAGTAAGCCACTACAACAGTACATCTGCAGTGAGCAACTATAACAGTACATCTGCAGTAAGCAACTATAACAGTACCTCTGCAGTAAGACTCTATAACAGTACATCTGCAGTAAGCCACTATAACAGTACATCTGCAGTAAGCCACTATAACAGTACATCTACAGTAAGCTTCTATAACAGTACATCTGCAGTAAGCCACTATAACAGTACATCTGCAGTAAGAACCTATAACAGTACATCTGCACTAAGCCACTATGACAGTACATCTCTATGGAGAGCAGTAAGCCACTATAACAGTACATCTGCAGTAAGCCACTATAACAGTACATCTGCAGTAAGCAACTATAACAGTACATCTGCAGTAAGCCACTATAACAGTACATCTGCAGCAAGCCACTATAACAGTACATCTGCAGTAAGCCACTATAACAGTACATCTGCAGTAAGCCACTATAACAGTACATCTGCAGTAAGCCACTATAACAGTACATCTGCAGTAAGCCACTATAACAGTACATCTCCAGTAAGCCTCTATAACTGTACATCTGCAGTAAGCTACTATAACAGTACATCTGCAGTAAGCCATTATAACTGTACATCTGCAGCAAGCCACTATAACAGTACATCTGCAGTAAGCCACTATAACAGTACATCTGCAGTAAGCCACTATAACAGTACATCTGCAGTAAGCCACTATAACAGTACATCTCCAGTAAGCCTCTATAACTGTACATCTGCAGTAAGCCACTATAACAGTACATCTGCAGTAAGCCACTATAACAGTACATCTCTATGGAGAGCAGTAAGCCACTATAACAGTACATCTGCAGTAAGCCACTATAACAGTACATCTCTATGGAGATCAGTAAGCCACTATAACAGTACATCTGCAGTAAGCCACTATAACAGTACATCTGCAGTAAGCAACTATAACAGTACATCTGCAGTAAGCCACTATAACAGTACATCTGCAGTAAGCCACTATAACAGTACATCTGCAGTAAGCCACTATAACAGTACATCTCCAGTAAGCCTCTATAACTGTACATCTGCAGTAAGCCACTATAACAGTACATCTGCAGTAAGCCACTATAACAGTACATCTCTATGGAGAGCAGTAAGCCACTATAACAGTACATCTGCAGTAAGCCACTATAACAGTACATCTCTATGGAGCAGTAAGCCACTATAACAGTACATCTGCAGTAAGCCACTATAACAGTACATCTGCAGTAAGCAACTATAACAGTACATCTGCAGTAAGCCACTATAACAGTACATCTGTAGTAAGCCACTATAACAGTACATCTGCAGTAAGCCACTAGAACAGTACATCTGCAGTAAGCAACTATAACAGTACATCTGCAGTAAGCCACTATAACAGTACATCTGTAGTAAGGCACTATAACAGTACATCTGCTGTAAGCCACTATAACAGTAGATCAGCAGTAAGCCACTATAACAGTACATCTGCAGTAAGCCACTATAACAGTACATCTGCAGTAAGCCACTATAACAGTACATCTCCAGTAAGCCTCTATAACTGTACATCTGCAGTAAGCCACTATAACAGTACATCTGCAGTAAGCCTCTATAACAGTACATCTGCAGTAAGCCACTATAACAGTACATCTGCAGTAAGCCACTATAACAGTACATCTGCAGTAAGCCACTATAACAGTACATCTCTATGGAGAGCAGTAAGCCACTATAACAGTACATCTGCAGTAAGCCACTATAACAGTACATCTGCAGTAAGCCTCTATAACAGTACATCTGCAGTAAGCCACTATAACAGTACATCTGCAGTAAGCCACTATAACAGTACATCTCTATGGAGAGCAGTAAGCCACTATAACAGTACATCTGCAGTAAGCCACTATAACAGTACATCTGCAGTAAGCCACTATAACAGTACATCTCCAGTAAGCCTCTATAACAGTACATTTGCAGTAAGCCTGTATAACAGTACATCTGCAGTGAGCCACTATAACAGTACATCTGCAGTAAGCAACTATAACAGTACATCTGCAGTAAGCCTCTATAACAGTACATCTACAGTAAGCCACTATAACAGTACATCTGCAGTAAGCCACTATAACAGTACATCTGCAGTAAGCCACTATAACAGTACATCTGCAGTAAGAACCTATAACAGTACATCTGCAGTAAGCCACTATAACAGTACATCTCTATGGAGAGCAGTAAGCCAATATAACAGTACATCTGCAGTAAGCCAATATAACAGTACATCTGCAGTAAGCCACTATAACAGTACATCTGCAGTAAGCCACTATAACAGTACATCTGCAGTAAGCCACTATAACAGTACATCTGCAGTAAGCCACTATAACAGTACATCTGCAGTAAGCCACTATAACAGTACATCTTCAGTAAGCCACTATAACAGTACATCTGCAGTAAGCCACTATAACAGTACATCTGCAGTAAGCCACTATAACAGTACATCTGCAGTGAGCAACTATAACAGTACATCTGCAGTAAGCCACTATAACAGTACATCTGCAGTAAGCCACTATAACAGCACATCTGCAGTAAGCCACTATAACAGTACATCTGCAGTAAGCCACTACAACAGTACATCTGCAGTGAGCAACTATAACAGTACATCTGCAGTAAGCAATTATAACAGTACCTCTGCAGTAAGCCTCTATAACAGTACATCTGCAGTAAGCCACTATAACAGTACATCTGCAGTAAGCCACTATAACAGTACATCTACAGTAAGCTTCTATAACAGTACATCTGCAGTAAGCCACTATAACAGTACATCTGCAGTAAGAACCTATAACAGTACATCTGCACTAAGCCACTATGACAGTACATCTCTATGGAGAGCAGTAAGCCACTATAACAGTACATCTGCAGTAAGCCACTATAACAGTACATCTGCAGTAATCAACTATAACAGTACATCTGCAGTAAGCCACTATAACAGTACATCTGCAGCAAGCCACTATAACAGTACATCTGCAGTAAGCCACTATAACAGTACATCTGCAGTAAGCCACTATAACAGTACATCTGCAGTAAGCCACTATAACAGTACATCTGCAGTAAGCCACTATAACAGTACATCTCCAGTAAGCCTCTATAACTGTACATCTGCAGTAAGCCACTATAACAGTACATCTGCAGTAAGCCACTATAACTGTACATCTGCAGCAAGCCACTATAACAGTACATCTGCAGTAAGCCACTATAACAGTACATCTGCAGTAAGCCACTATAACAGTACATCTGCAGTAAGCCACTATAACAGTACATCTCCAGTAAGCCTCTATAACTGTACATCTGCAGTAAGCCACTATAACAGTACATCTGCAGTAAGCCACTATAACAGTACATCTCTATAGAGCAGTAAGCCACTATAACAGTACATCTGCAGTAAGCCACTATAACAGTACATCTCTATGGAGATCAGTAAGCCACTATAACAGTACATCTGCAGTAAGCCACTATAACAGTACATCTGCAGTAAGCAACTATAACAGTACATCTGCAGTAAGCCACTATAACAGTACATCTGCAGTAAGCCACTATAACAGTACATCTGCAGTAAGCCACTATAACAGTACATCTCCAGTAAGCCTCTATAACAGTACATCTGCAGTAAGCCACTAGAACAGTACATCTGCAGTAAGCAGCTATAACAGTACATCTGCAGTAAGCCACTATAACAGTACATCTGTAGTAAGCCACTATAACAGTACATCTGCTGTAAGCCACTATAACAGTAGATCAGCAGTAAGCCACTATAACAGTACATCTGCAGTAAGCCACTATAACAGTACATCTGCAGTAAGCCACTATAACAGTACATCTCCAGTAAGCCTCTATAACTGTACATCTGCAGTAAGCCACTATAACAGTACATCTGCAGTAAGCCTCTATAACAGTACATCTGCAGTAAGCCACTATAACAGTACATCTGCAGTAAGCCACTATAACAGTACATCTCTATGGAGAGCAGTAAGCCACTATAACAGTACATCTGCAGTAAGCCACTATAACAGTACATCTGCAGTAAGCCACTATAACAGTACATCTGCAGTAAGCCACTATAACAGTACATCTGCAGTAAGCCTCTATAACAGTACATCTGCAGTAAGCCACTATAACAGTACATCTGCAGTAAGCCACTATAACAGTACATCTCTATGGAGAGCAGTAAGCCACTATAAAAGTACATCTGCAGTAAGCCACTATAACAGTACATCTGCAGTAAGCCACTATAACAGTACATCTCCAGTAAGCCTCTATAACAGTACATTTGCAGTATGCCTCTATAACAGTACATCTACAGTAAGCCACTATAACAGTACATCTGCAGTAAGCCACTATAACAGTACATCTGCAGTAAGCCACTATAACAGTACATCTGCAGTAAGAACCTATAACAGTACATCTGCAGTAAGCCACTATAACAGTACATCTCTATGGAGAGCAGTAAGCCACTATAACAGTACATCTGCAGTAAGCCACTATAACAGTACATCTGCAGTAAGCAACTATAACAGTACATCTGCAGTAAGCCACTATAACAGTACATCTGCAGTAAGCCACGATAACAGTACATCTGCTGTAAGCCACTATAACAGTAGATCAGCAGTAAGCCACTATAACAGTACATCTACAGTAAGCCACTATAACAGTACATCTGCAGTAAGCCACTATAACAGTACATCTGCAGTAAGCCACTATAACAGTACATCTGCAGTTAGCCACTATAAGAGTACATCTGCAGTAAGCCACTATAACAGTACATCTCCAGTAAGCCTCTATAACTGTACATCTGCAGTAAGCCACTATAACAGTACATCTGCGGTAAGCCTCTATAACAGTACATCTCTATGGAGATCAGTAAGCCACTATAACAGTACATCTGCAGTAAGCCACTATAACAGTACATCTGCAGTAAGCCACTATAACAGTACATCTGCAGTAAGCCACTATAACAGTACATCTGCAGTAAGCCACTATAACAGTACATCTCCAGTAAGCCTCTATAACTGTACATCTGCAGTAAGCCACTATAACAGTACATCTGCAGTAAGCCACTATAACAGTACATCTGCAGTAAGCCACTATAACAGTACATCTGCAGTAAGCCACTATAACAGTACATCTGCAGTAAGCCACTATAACAGTACATCTGCAGTAAGCCACTATAACAGTAAATCTGCAGTAAGCCACTATAACAGTACATCTGCAGTAAGGAACTATAACAGTACATCTGCAGTAAGCCACTATAACAGTACATCTGTAGTAAGCCACTGTAACAGTACATCTGCAGTAAGCCACTATAACAGTACATCTGCAGTAAGCCATTATAACAGTACATCTGCAGCAAGCCACTATAACAGTACATCTGCAGTAAGCCACTATAACAGTACATCTGCAGTAAGCCACTATAACAGTACATCTGCAGTAAGCCACTATAACAGTACATCTGCAGTAAGCCACTATAACAGTACATCTCTATGGAGAGCAGTAAGCCACTATAACAGTACATCTGCAGTAAGCAACTATAACAGTACATCTGCAGTAAGCAACTATAACAGTACATCTGCAGTAAGCCACTATAACAGTACATCTGCAGCAAGCCACTATAACAGTACATCTGCAGTAAGCCACTATAACAGTACATCTGCAGTAAGCCACTATAACAGTACATCTGCAGTAAGCCACTATAACAGTACATCTGCAGTAAGCCACTATAACAGTACATCTGCAGCAAGCCACTATAACAGTACATCTGCAGTAAGCCACTATAACAGTACATCTGCAGTAAACCACTATAACAGTACATCTGCAGTAAGCCACTATAACAGTACATCTGCAGTAAGCCACTATAACAGTACATCTGCAGTAAGCCAATATAACAGTACATCTGCAGTAAGCCACTATAACAGTACATCTGCAGTAAGCCACTATAACAGTACATCTGCAGTAAGCCACTATAAGAGTACATCTGCAGTAAGCCTCTATAACAGTACATCTCCAGTAAGCCTCTATAACTGTACATCTGCAGTAAGCCACTATAACAGTACATCTGCGGTAAGCCTCTATAACAGTACATCTCTATGGAGATCAGTAAGCCACTATAACAGTACATCTGCAGTAAGCCACTATAACAGTACATCTGTAGTAAGCCACTATAACAGTACATCTGCAGTAAGCCACTATAACAGTACATCTGCAGTAAGCCACTATAACAGTACATCTCCAGTAAGCCTCTATAACTGTACATCTGCAGTAAGCCACTATAACAGTACATCTGCAGTAAGCCACTATAACAGTACATCTGTAGTAAGCCACTATAACAGTACATCTGCAGTAAGCCACTATAACAGTACATCTGCAGTAAGCCACTATAACAGTACATCTGTAGTAAGCCACTATAACAGTACATCTGCAGTAAGCCACTATAACAGTACATCTGCAGTAAGCAACTATAACAGTACATCTGCAGTAAGCCACTATAACAGTACATCTGTAGTAAGCCACTATAACAGTACATCTGCAGTAAGCCACTATAACAGTACATCTCTATGGAGAGCAGTAAGCCACTATAACAGTACATCTGCAGTAAGCCACTATAACAGTACATCTGCAGTAAGCAACTATAACAGTACATCTGCAGTAAGCCACTATAACAGTACATCTGCAGTAAGCCTCTATAACAGTACATCTGCAGTAAGCCACTATAACAGTACATCTGCAGTAAGCCACTATAACAGTACATCTCTATGGAGAGCAGTAAGCCACTATAAAAGTACATCTGCAGTAAGCCACTATAACAGTACATCTGCAGTAAGCCACTATAACAGTACATCTCCAGTAAGCCTCTATAACAGTACATTTGCAGTATGCCTGTATAACAGTACATCTGCAGTGAGCCACTATAACAGTACATCTGCAGTAAGCAACTATATTCAGTACATCTGCAGTAAGCCTCTATAACAGTACATCTACAGTAAGCCACTATAACAGTACATCTGCAGTAAGCCACTATAACAGTACATCTGCAGTAAGCCACTATAACAGTACATCTGCAGTAAGAACCTATAACAGTACATCTGCAGTAAGCCACTATAACAGTACATCTCTATGGAGAGCAGTAAGCCACTATAACAGTACATCTGCAGTAAGCCACTATAACAGTACATCTGCAGTAAGCAACTATAACAGTACATCTGCAGTAAGCCACTATAACAGTACATCTGCAGTAAGCCACGATAACAGTACATCTGCTGTAAGCCACTATAACAGTAGATCAGCAGTAAGCCACTATAACAGTACATCTACAGTAAGCCACTATAACAGTACATCTGCAGTAAGCCACTATAACAGTACATCTGCAGTAAGCCACTATAACAGTACATCTGCAGTTAGCCACTATAAGAGTACATCTGCAGTAAGCCACTATAACAGTACATCTCCAGTAAGCCTCTATAACTGTACATCTGCAGTAAGCCACTATAACAGTACATCTGCGGTAAGCCTCTATAACAGTACATCTCTATGGAGATCAGTAAGCCACTATAACAGTACATCTGCAGTAAGCCACTATAACAGTACATCTGTAGTAAGCCACTATAACAGTACATCGGCAGTAAGCCACTATAACAGTACATCTGCAGTAAGCCACTATAACAGTACATCTCCAGTAAGCCTCTATAACTGTACATCTGCAGTAAGCCACTATAACAGTACATCTGCAGTAAGCCACTATAACAGTACATCTGTAGTAAGCCACTATAACAGTACATCTGCAGTAAGCCACTATAACAGTACATCTGCAGTAAGCCACTATAACAGTACATCTGTAGTAAGCCACTATAACAGTACATCTGCAGTAAGCCACTATAACAGTACATCTGCAGTAAGCAACTATAACAGTACATCTGCAGTAAGCCACTATAACAGTACATCTGTAGTAAGCCACTATAACAGTACATCTGCAGTAAGCCACTATAACAGTACATCTGCAGTAAGCCATTATAACAGTACATCTGCAGCAAGCCACTATAACAGTACATCTGCAGTAAGCCACTATAACAGTACATCTGCAGTAAGCCACTATAACAGTACATCTGCAGTAAGCCACTATAACAGTACATCTGCAGTAAGCCACTATAACAGTACATCTCTATGGAGAGCAGTAAGCCACTATAACAGTACATCTGCAGTAAGCCACTATAACAGTACATCTGCAGTAAGCAACTATAACAGTACATCTGCAGTAAGCCACTATAACAGTACATCTGCAGCAAGCCACTATAACAGTACATCTGCAGTAAGCCACTATAACAGTACATCTGCAGTAAGCCACTATAACAGTACATCTGCAGTAAGCCACTATAACAGTACATCTGCAGTAAGCCACTATAACAGTACATCTGCAGCAAGCCACTATAACAGTACATCTGCAGTAAGCCACTATAACAGTACATCTGCAGTAAACCACTATAACAGTACATCTGCAGTAAGCCACTATAACAGTACATCTGCAGTAAGGCACTATAACAGTACATCTGCAGTAAGCCAATATAACAGTACATCTGCAGTAAGCCACTATAACAGTACATCTGCAGTAAGCCACTATAACAGTACATCTGCAGTAAGCCACTATAAGAGTACATCTGCAGTAAGCCTCTATAACAGTACATCTCCAGTAAGCCTCTATAACTGTACATCTGCAGTAAGCCACTATAACAGTACATCTGCGGTAAGCCTCTATAACAGTACATCTCTATGGAGATCAGTAAGCCACTATAACAGTACATCTGCAGTAAGCCACTATAACAGTACATCTGTAGTAAGCCACTATAACAGTACATCTGCAGTAAGCCACTATAACAGCACATCTGCAGTAAGCCACTATAACAGTACATCTCCAGTAAGCCTCTATAACTGTACATCTGCAGTAAGCCACTATAACAGTACATCTGCAGTAAGCCACTATAACAGTACATCTGTAGTAAGCCACTATAACAGTACATCTGCAGTAAGCCACTATAACAGTACATCTGCAGTAAGCCACTATAACAGTACATCTGTAGTAAGCCACTATAACAGTACATCTGCAGTAAGCCACTATAACAGTACATCTGCAGTAAGCAACTATAACAGTACATCTGCAGTAAGCCACTATAACAGTACATCTGTAGTAAGCCACTATAACAGTACATCTGCAGTAAGCCACTATAACAGTACATCTGCAGTAAGCCATTATAACAGTACATCTGCAGCAAGCCACTATAACAGTACATCTGCAGTAAGCCACTATAACAGTACATCTGCAGTAAGCCACTATAACAGTACATCTGCAGTAAGCCACTATAACAGTACATCTGCAGTAAGCCACTATAACAGTACATCTCTATGGAGAGCAGTAAGCCACTATAACAGTACATCTGCAGTAAGCAACTATAACAGTACATCTGCAGTAAGCAACTATAACAGTACATCTGCAGTAAGCCACTATAACAGTACATCTGCAGCAAGCCACTATAACAGTACATCTGCAGTAAGCCACTATAACAGTACATCTGCAGTAAGCCACTATAACAGTACATCTGCAGTAAGCCACTATAACAGTACATCTGCAGTAAGCCACTATAACAGTACATCTGCAGCAAGCCACTATAACAGTACATCTGCAGTAAGCCACTATAACAGTACATCTGCAGTAAACCACTATAACAGTACATCTGCAGTAAGCCACTATAACAGTACATCTCCAGTAAGCCTCTATAACTGTACATCTGCAGTAAGCCACTATAACAGTACATCTGCAGTAAGCCACTATAACAGTACATCTCTATGGAGAGCAGTAAGCCACTATAACAGTACATCTGCAGTAAGCAACTATAACAGTACATCTGCAGTAAGCAACTATAACAGTACATCTGCAGTAAGCCACTATAACAGTACATCTGTAGTAAGCCAATATAACAGTACATCTGCAGTAAGCCACTATAACAGTACATCTGCAGTAAGCCACTATAACAGTACATCTCCAGTAAGCCTCTATAACAGTACATTTGCAGTAAGCCTCTATAACAGTACATCTGCAGTGAGCCACTATAGCAGTACATCTGCAGTAAGCTACTATAACAGTAGATCAGCAGTAAGCCACTATAACAATACATCTGCAGTAAGCCACTATAACAGTACATCTGCAGTACGCCACTATGACAGTACATCTGCAGTAAGCCACTATAACAGTACATCTGCTGTAAGCCACTATAACAGTACATCTGCAGTAAGCCACTATAACAGTACATCTCCAGTAAGCCTCTATAACTGTACATCTGCAGTAAGCCACTATAACAGTACATCTGCAGTAAGCCACTATAACAGTACATCTGTAGTAAGCCACTATAACAGTACATCTGCAGTAAGCCACTATAACAGTACATCTGCAGTAAGCCACTATAACAGTACATCTGTAGTAAGCCACTATAACAGTACATCTGCAGTAAGCCACTATAACAGTACATCTGCAGTAAGCAACTATAACAGTACATCTGCAGTAAGCCACTATAACAGTACATCTGTAGTAAGCCACTATAACAGTACATCTGCAGTAAGCCACTATAACAGTACATCTGCAGTAAGCCATTATAACAGTACATCTGCAGCAAGCCACTATAACAGTACATCTGCAGTAAGCCACTATAACAGTACATCTGCAGTAAGCCACTATAACAGTACATCTGCAGTAAGCCACTATAACAGTACATCTGCAGTAAGCCACTATAACAGTACATCTGCAGTAAGCAACTATAACAGTACATCTGCAGTAAGCCACTATAACAGTACATCTGTAGTAAGCCACTATAACAGTACATCTGCAGTAAGCCACTATAACAGTACATCTGCAGTAAGCCATTATAACAGTACATCTGCAGCAAGCCACTATAACAGTACATCTGCAGTAAGCCACTATAACAGTACATCTGCAGTAAGCCACTATAACAGTACATCTGCAGTAAGCCACTATAACAGTACATCTGCTGTAAGCCACTATAACAGTACATCTGCAGTAAGCCACTATAACAGTACATCTCCAGTAAGCCTCTATAACTGTACATCTGCAGTAAGCCACTATAACAGTACATCTGCAGTAAGCCACTATAACAGTACATCTGTAGTAAGCCACTATAACAGTACATCTGCAGTAAGCCACTATAACAGTACATCTGCAGTAAGCCACTATAACAGTACATCTGTAGTAAGCCACTATAACAGTACATCTGCAGTAAGCCACTATAACAGTACATCTGCAGTAAGCCACTATAACAGTACATCTGCAGTAAGCCACTATAACAGTACATCTGTAGTAAGCCACTATAACAGTACATCTGCAGTAAGCCACTATAACAGTACATCTGCAGTAAGCCATTATAACAGTACATCTGCAGCAAGCCACTATAACAGTACATCTGCAGTAAGCCACTATAACAGTACATCTGCAGTAAGCCACTATAACAGTACATCTGCAGTAAGCCACTATAACAGTACATCTGCAGTAAGCCACTATAACAGTACATCTCTATGGAGAGCAGTAAGCCACTATAACAGTACATCTGCAGTAAGCAACTATAACAGTACATCTGCAGTAAGCAACTATAACAGTACATCTGCAGTAAGCCACTATAACAGTACATCTGCAGTAAGCCACTATAACAGTACATCTGCAGTAAGCCACTATAACAGTACATCTGTAGTAAGCCACTATAACAGTACATCTGCAGTAAGCCACTATAACAGTACATCTGCAGTAAGCCACTATAACAGTACATCTGTAGTAAGCCACTATAACAGTACATCTGCAGTAAGCCACTATAACAGTACATCTGCAGTAAGCAACTATAACAGTACATCTGCAGTAAGCCACTATAACAGTACATCTGTAGTAAGCCACTATAACAGTACATCTGCAGTAAGCCACTATAACAGTACATCTGCAGTAAGCCATTATAACAGTACATCTGCAGCAAGCCACTATAACAGTACATCTGCAGTAAGCCACTATAACAGTACATCTGCAGTAAGCCACTATAACAGTACATCTGCAGTAAGCCACTATAACAGTACATCTGCAGTAAGCCACTATAACAGTACATCTCTATGGAGAGCAGTAAGCCACTATAACAGTACATCTGCAGTAAGCAACTATAACAGTACATCTGCAGTAAGCAACTATAACAGTACATCTGCAGTAAGCCACTATAACAGTACATCTGCAGTAAGCCACTATAACAGTACATCTGTAGTTAGCCACTATAAGAGTACATCTGCAGTAAGCCACTATAACAGTACATCTCCAGTAAGCCTCTATAACTGTACATCTGCAGTAAGCCACTATAACAGTACATCTGCGGTAAGCCTCTATAACAGTACATCTCTATGGAGATCAGTAAGCCACTATAACAGTACATCTGCAGTAAGCCACTATAACAGTACATCTGTAGTAAGCCACTATAACAGTACATCTGCAGTAAGCCACTATAACAGTACATCTGCAGTAAGCCACTATAACAGTACATCTCCAGTAAGCCTCTATAACTGTACATCTGCAGTAAGCCACTATAACAGTACATCTGCAGTAAGCCACTATAACAGTACATCTGTAGTAAGCCACTATAACAGTACATCTGCAGTAAGCCACTATAACAGTACATCTGTAGTAAGCCACTATAACAGTACATCTGCAGTAAGCCACTATAACAGTACATCTGCAGTAAGCAACTATAACAGTACATCTGCAGTAAGCCACTATAACAGTACATCTGCAGTAAGCAACTATAACAGTACATCTGCAGTAAGCCACTATAACAGTACATCTGTAGTAAGCCACTATAACAGTACATCTGCAGTAAGCCACTATAACAGTACATCTGCAGTAAGCCATTATAACAGTACATCTGCAGCAAGCCACTATAACAGTACATCTGCAGTAAGCCACTATAACAGTACATCTGCAGTAAGCCACTATAACAGTACATCTGCAGTAAGCCACTATAACAGTACATCTGTAGTAAGCCACTATAACAGTACATCTGCAGTAAGCCACTATAACAGTACATCTGCAGTAAGCAACTATAACAGTACATCTGCAGTAAGCCACTATAACAGTACATCTGTAGTAAGCCACTATAACAGTACATCTGCAGTAAGCCACTATAACAGTACATCTGCAGTAAGCCACTATAACAGTACATCTGCAGCAAGCCACTATAACAGTACATCTGCAGTAAGCCACTATAACAGTACATCTGCAGTAAGCCACTATAACAGTACATCTGCAGTAAGCCACTATAACAGTACATCTGCAGTAAGCCACTATAACAGTACATCTCTATGGAGAGCAGTAAGCCACTATAACAGTACATCTGCAGTAAGCAACTATAACAGTACATCTGCAGTAAGCAACTATAACAGTACATCTGCAGTAAGCCACTATAACAGTACATCTGCAGTAAGCCACTATAACAGTACATCTGTAGTTAGCCACTATAAGAGTACATCTGCAGTAAGCCACTATAACAGTACATCTCCAGTAAGCCTCTATAACTGTACATCTGCAGTAAGCCACTATAACAGTACATCTGCGGTAAGCCTCTATAACAGTACATCTCTATGGAGATCAGTAAGCCACTATAACAGTACATCTGCAGTAAGCCACTATAACAGTACATCTGTAGTAAGCCACTATAACAGTACATCTGCAGTAAGCCACTATAACAGTACATCTGCAGTAAGCCACTATAACAGTACATCTCCAGTAAGCCTCTATAACTGTACATCTGCAGTAAGCCACTATAACAGTACATCTGCAGTAAGCCACTATAACAGTACATCTGTAGTAAGCCACTATAACAGTACATCTGCAGTAAGCCACTATAACAGTACATCTGTAGTAAGCCACTATAACAGTACATCTGCAGTAAGCCACTATAACAGTACATCTGCAGTAAGCAACTATAACAGTACATCTGCAGTAAGCCACTATAACAGTACATCTGCAGTAAGCAACTATAACAGTACATCTGCAGTAAGCCACTATAACAGTACATCTGCAGTAAGCCACTATAACAGTACATCTGCAGTAAGCCACTATAACAGTACATCTGCAGTAAGCCATTATAACAGTACATCTGCAGCAAGCCACTATAACAGTACATCTGCAGTAAGCCACTATAACAGTACATCTGCAGTAAGCCACTATAACAGTACATCTGCAGTAAGCCACTATAACAGTACATCTGCAGTAAGCCACTATAACAGTACATCTCTATGGAGAGCAGTAAGCCACTATAACAGTACATCTGCAGTAAGCAACTATAACAGTACATCTGCAGTAAGCAACTATAACAGTACATCTGCAGTAAGCCACTATAACAGTACATCTGCAGCAAGCCACTATAACAGTACATCTCTATGGAGAGCAGTAAGCCACTATAACAGTACATCTGCAGTAAGCCACTATAACAGTACATCTGCAGTAAGCAACTATAACAGTACATCTGCAGTAAGCCACTATAACAGTACATCTGCAGTAAGCCTCTATAACAGTACATCTGCAGTAAGCCACTATAACAGTACATCTGCAGTAAGCCACTATAACAGTACATCTCTATGGAGAGCAGTAAGCCACTATAAAAGTACATCTGCAGTAAGCCACTATAACAGTACATCTGCAGTAAGCCACTATAACAGTACATCTCCAGTAAGCCTCTATAACAGTACATTTGCAGTATGCCTGTATAACAGTACATCTGCAGTGAGCCACTATAACAGTACATCTGCAGTAAGCAACTATATTCAGTACATCTGCAGTAAGCCTCTATAACAGTACATCTACAGTAAGCCACTATAACAGTACATCTGCAGTAAGCCACTATAACAGTACATCTGCAGTAAGCCACTATAACAGTACATCTGCAGTAAGAACCTATAACAGTACATCTGCAGTAAGCCACTATAACAGTACATCTCTATGGAGAGCAGTAAGCCACTATAACAGTACATCTGCAGTAAGCCACTATAACAGTACATCTGCAGTAAGCAACTATAACAGTACATCTGCAGTAAGCCACTATAACAGTACATCTGCAGTAAGCCACTATAACAGTACATCTGCTGTAAGCCACTATAACAGTAGATCAGCAGTAAGCCACTATAACAGTACATCTACAGTAAGCCACTATAACAGTACATCTGCAGTAAGCCACTATAACAGTACATCTGCAGTAAGCCACTATAACAGTACATCTGCAGTTAGCCACTATAAGAGTACATCTGCAGTAAGCCACTATAACAGTACATCTCCAGTAAGCCTCTATAACTGTACATCTGCAGTAAGCCACTATAACAGTACATCTGCGGTAAGCCTCTATAACAGTACATCTCTATGGAGATCAGTAAGCCACTATAACAGTACATCTGCAGTAAGCCACTATAACAGTACATCTGTAGTAAGCCACTATAACAGTACATCTGCAGTAAGCCACTATAACAGTACATCTGCAGTAAGCCACTATAACAGTACATCTCCAGTAAGCCTCTATAACTGTACATCTGCAGTAAGCCACTATAACAGTACATCTGCAGTAAGCCACTATAACAGTACATCTGTAGTAAGCCACTATAACAGTACATCTGCAGTAAGCCACTATAACAGTACATCTGCAGTAAGCCACTATAACAGTACATCTGTAGTAAGCCACTATAACAGTACATCTGCAGTAAGCCACTATAACAGTACATCTGCAGTAAGCAACTATAACAGTACATCTGCAGTAAGCCACTATAACAGTACATCTGTAGTAAGCCACTATAACAGTACATCTGCAGTAAGCCACTATAACAGTACATCTGCAGTAAGCCACTATAACAGTACATCTGCAGCAAGCCACTATAACAGTACATCTGCAGTAAGCCACTATAACAGTACATCTGCAGTAAGCCACTATAACAGTACATCTGCAGTAAGCCACTATAACAGTACATCTGCAGTAAGCCACTATAACAGTACATCTCTATGGAGAGCAGTAAGCCACTATAACAGTACATCTGCAGTAAGCAACTATAACAGTACATCTGCAGTAAGCAACTATAACAGTACATCTGCAGTAAGCCACTATAACAGTACATCTGCAGCAAGCCACTATAACAGTACATCTGCAGTAAGCCACTATAACAGTACATCTGCAGTAAGCCACTATAACAGTACATCTGCAGTAAGCCACTATAACAGTACATCTGCAGTAAGCCACTATAACAGTACATCTGCAGCAAGCCACTATAACAGTACATCTGCAGTAAGCCACTATAACAGTACATCTGCAGTAAACCACTATAACAGTACATCTGCAGTAAGCCACTATAACAGTACATCTGCAGTAAGGCACTATAACAGTACATCTGCAGTAAGCCAATATAACAGTACATCTGCAGTAAGCCACTATAACAGTACATCTGCAGTAAGCCACTATAACAGTACATCTGCAGTAAGCCACTATAAGAGTACATCTGCAGTAAGCCTCTATAACAGTACATCTCCAGTAAGCCTCTATAACTGTACATCTGCAGTAAGCCACTATAACAGTACATCTGCGGTAAGCCTCTATAACAGTACATCTCTATGGAGATCAGTAAGCCACTATAACAGTACATCTGCAGTAAGCCACTATAACAGTACATCTGTAGTAAGCCACTATAACAGTACATCTGCAGTAAGCCACTATAACAGTACATCTGCAGTAAGCCACTATAACAGTACATCTCCAGTAAGCCTCTATAACTGTACATCTGCAGTAAGCCACTATAACAGTACATCTGCAGTAAGCCACTATAACAGTACATCTGTAGTAAGCCACTATAACAGTACATCTGCAGTAAGCCACTATAACAGTACATCTGCAGTAAGCCACTATAACAGTACATCTGTAGTAAGCCACTATAACAGTACATCTGCAGTAAGCCACTATAACAGTACATCTGCAGTAAGCCACTATAACAGTACATCTGCAGTAAGCCACTATAACAGTACATCTGTAGTAAGCCACTATAACAGTACATCTGCAGTAAGCCACTATAACAGTACATCTGCAGTACGCCACTATAACAGTACATCTGCAGCAAGCCACTATAACAGTACATCTGCAGTAAGCCACTATAACAGTACATCTGCAGTAAGCCACTATAACAGTACATCTGCAGTAAGCCACTATAACAGTACATCTGCAGTAAGCCACTATAACAGTACATCTCTATGGAGAGCAGTAAGCCACTATAACAGTACATCTGCAGTAAGCAACTATAACAGTACATCTGCAGTAAGCAACTATAACAGTACATCTGCAGTAAGCCACTATAACAGTACATCTGCAGCAAGCCACTATAACAGTACATCTGCAGTAAGCCACTATAACAGTACATCTGCAGTAAGCCACTATAACAGTACATCTGCAGTAAGCCACTATAACAGTACATCTGCAGTAAGCCACTATAACAGTACATCTGCAGCAAGCCACTATAACAGTACATCTGCAGTAAGCCACTATAACAGTACATCTGCAGTAAACCACTATAACAGTACATCTGCAGTAAGCCACTATAACAGTACATCTCCAGTAAGCATCTATAACTGTACATCTGCAGTAAGCCACTATAACAGTACATCTGCAGTAAGCCACTATAACAGTACATCTCTATGGAGAGCAGTAAGCCACTATAACAGTACATCTGCAGTAAGCAACTATAACAGTACATCTGCAGTAAGCAACTATAACAGTACATCTGCAGTAAGCCACTATAACAGTACATCTGTAGTAAGCCAATATAACAGTACATCTGCAGTAAGCCACTATAACAGTACATCTGCAGTAAGCCACTATAACAGTACATCTCCAGTAAGCCTCTATAACAGTACATTTGCAGTAAGCCTCTATAACAGTACATCTGCAGTGAGCCACTATAGCAGTACATCTGCAGTAAGCTACTATAACAGTAGATCAGCAGTAAGCCACTATAACAATACATCTGCAGTAAGCCACTATAACAGTACATCTGCAGTACGCCACAATGACAGTACATCTGCAGTAAGCCACTATAACAGTACATCTGCTGTAAGCCACTATAACAGTAGATCAGCAGTAAGCCACTATAACAGTACATCTGCAGTAAGCCACTATAACAGTACATCTGCAGTAAGCCACTATAACAGTACATCTCCAGTAAGCCTCTATAACTGTACATCTGCAGTAAGCCACTATAACAGTACATCTGCAGTAAGGATCTATAACAGTACATCTGCAGTAAGCCACTATAACAGTACATCTGCAGTAAGCCACTATAACAGTACATCTGCAGTAAGCCTCTATAACAGTACATCTGTAGTAAGCCACTATAACAGTACATCTGCAGTAAGCAACTATAACAGTACATCTGCAGTAAGCCACTATAACAGTACATCTGTAGTAAGCCACTATAAAAGTACATCTGCAGTAAGCCACTATAACAGTACATCTGCAGTAAGCCACTATAACAGTACATCTCCAGTAAGCCTCTATAACAGTACATTTGCAGTAAGCCTGTATAACAGTACATCTGCAGTGAGCCACTATAGCAGTACATCTGCAGTAAGCAACTATAACAGTACATCTGCAGTAAGCCTCTATAACAGTACATCTACAGTAAGCCACTATAACAGTACATCTGCAGTAAGCCACTATAACAGTACATCTGCAGTAAGCCACTATAACAGTACATCTGCAGTAAGAACCTATAACAGTACATCTGCAGTAAGCCACTATGACAGTACATCTCTATGGAGAGCAGTAAGCCACTATAACAGTACATCTGCAGTAAGCCACTATAACAGTACATCTGCAGTAAGCAACTATAACAGTACATCTGCAGTAAGCTACTATAACAGTACATCTGCAGTAAGCCACGATAACAGTACATCTGCTGTAAGCCACTATAACAGTAGATCAGCAGTAAGCCACTATAACAGTACATCTGCAGTAAGCCACTATAACAGTACATCTGCAGTAAGCCACTATAACAGTACATCTGCAGTTAGCCACTATAACAGTACATCTGCAGTAAGCCACTATAACAGTACATCTCCAGTAAGCCTCTATAACTGTACATCTGCAGTAAGCCACTATAACAGTACATCTGCAGTAAGCCTCTATAACAGTACATCTGCAGTAAGCCACTATAACAGTACATCTGCAGTAAGCCACTATAACAGTACATCTCTATGGAGAGCAGTAAGCCACTATAACAGTACATCTGCAGTAAGCCACTATAACATTACATCTGCAGTAAGCAACTATAACAGTACATCTGCAGTAAGCCACTATAACAGTACATCTCTATGGAGAGCAGTAAGCCACTATAACAGTACATCTGCAGTAAGCCACTATAACAGTACATCTCTATGGAGATCAGTAAGCCACTATAACGGTACATCTGCAGTAAGCCACTATAACAGTACATCTGCAGTAAGCAACTATAACAGTACATCTGCAGTAAGCCACTATAACAGTACATCTGTAGTAAGCCACTATAACAGTACATCTGCAGTAAGCCACTATAACAGTACATCTGCAGTTAGCCACTATAACAGTACATCTGCAGTAAGCCACTATAACAGTACATCTCCAGTAAGCCTCTATAACTGTACATCTGCAGTAAGCCACTATAACAGTACATCTGCAGTAAGCCTCTATAACAGTACATCTGCAGTAAGCCACTATAACAGTACATCTGCAGTAAGCCACTATAACAGTACATCTCTATGGAGAGCAGTAAGCCACTATAACAGTACATCTGCAGTAAGCCACTATAACATTACATCTGCAGTAAGCAACTATAACAGTACATCTGCAGTAAGCCACTATAACAGTACATCTCTATGGAGAGCAGTAAGCCACTATAACAGTACATCTGCAGTAAGCCACTATAACAGTACATCTCTATGGAGATCAGTAAGCCACTATAACGGTACATCTGCAGTAAGCCACTATAACAGTACATCTGCAGTAAGCAACTATAACAGTACATCTGCAGTAAGCCACTATAACAGTACATCTGTAGTAAGCCACTATAACAGTACATCTGCAGTAAGCCACTATAACAGTACATCTGCAGTAAGCCACTATAACAGTACATCTGCAGTAAGCCACTATAACAGTACATCTGCAGTAAGCCACTATAACAGTACATCTCCAGTAAGCCTCTATAACTGTACATCTGCAGCAAGCCACTATAACAGTACATCTGCAGTAAGCCACTATAACAGTACATCTGCAGTAAGCCACTATAACAGTACATCTGCAGTAAGCCACTATAACATTTCATCTCCAGTAAGCCTCTATAACTGTACATCTGCAGTAAGCCACTATAACAGTACATCTGCAGTAAGCCACTATAACAGTACATCTGCAGCAAGCCATTATAACAGTACATCTGCAGTAACCCACTATAACAGTACATCTGCAGTAAGCCACTATAACAGTACATCTACAGTAAGCCACTATAACAGTACATCTCCAGTAAGCCTCTATAACTGTACATCTGCGGTAAGCCACTATAACAGTACATCTGCAGTAAGCCACTATAACAGTACATCTCTATGGAGAGCAGTAAGCCACTATAACAGTACATCTGCAGTAAGCAACTATAACAGTACATCTGCAGTAAGCCTCTATAACTGTACATCTGCAGTAAGCCACTATAACAGTACATCTGCAGTAAGCCACTATAACAGTACATCTCTATGGAGAGCAGTAAGCCACTATAACAGTACATCTGCAGTAAGCAACTATAACAGTACATCTGCTGTAAGCCACTATAACAGTAGATCAGCAGTAAGCCACTATAACAGTACATCTGCAGTAAGCCACTATAACAGTACATCTGCAGTAAGCCACTATAACAGTACATCTCCAGTAAGCCTCTATAACTGTACATCTGCAGTAAGCCACTATAACAGTACATCTGCAGTAAGCCTCTATAACAGTACATCTGCAGTAAGCCACTATAACAGTACATCTGCAGTAAGCCACTATAACAGTACATCTCTATGGAGAGCAGTAAGCCACTATAACAGTACATCTGCAGTAAGCCACTATAACAGTACATCTGCAGTAAGCAACTATAACAGTACATCTGCAGTAAGCCACTATAACAGTACATCTGTAGTAAGCCACTATAAAAGTACATCTGCAGTAAGCCACTATAACAGTACATCTGCAGTAAGCCACTATAACAGTACATCTCCAGTAAGCCTCTATAACAGTACATTTGCAGTAAGACTGTATAACAGTACATCTGCAGTGAGACACTATAACAGTACATCTGCAGTAAGCAACTATAACAGTACATCTGCAGTAAGCCTCTATAACAGTACATCTACAGTAAGCCACTATAACAGTACATCTGCAGTAAGCCACTGTAACAGTACATGTGCAGTAAGCCACTATAACAGTACATCTGCAGTAAGAACCTATAACAGTACATCTGCAGTAAGCCACTATGACAGTACATCTCTATGGAGAGCAGTAAGCCACTATAACAGTACATCTGCAGTAAGCCACTATAACAGTACATCTGCAGTAAGCAACTATAACAGTACATCTGCAGTAAGCCACTATAACAGTACATCTGCAGTAAGCCACGATAACAGTACATCTGCTGTAAGCCACTATAACAGTAGATCAGCAGTAAGCCACTATAACAGTACATCTGCAGTAAGCCACTATAACAGTACATCTGCAGTAAGCCACTATAACAGTACATCTGCAGTAAGCCACTATAACAGTACATCTGCAGTTAGCCACTATAACAGTACATCTGCAGCAAGCCACTATAACAGTACATCTCCAGTAAGCCTCTATAACTGTACATCTGCAGTAAGCCACTATAACAGTACATCTGCAGTAAGCCTCTATAACAGTACATCTGCAGTAAGCCACTATAACAGTACATCTGCAGTAAGCCACTATAACAGTACATCTCTATGGAGAGCAGTAAGCCACTATAACAGTACATCTGCAGTAAGCCACTATAACAGTACATCTGCAGTAAGCAACTATAACAGTACATCTGCAGTAAGCCACTATAACAGTACATCTCTATGGAGAGCAGTAAGCCACTATAACAGTACATCTGCAGTAAGCCACTATAACAGTACATCTCTATGGAGATCAGTAAGCCACTATAACAGTACATCTGCAGTAAGCCACTATAACAGTACATCTGCAGTAAGCAACTATAACAGTACATCTGCAGTAAGCTACTATAACAGTACATCTGCAGTAAGCCACGATAACAGTACATCTGCTGTAAGCCACTATAACAGTACATCAGCAGTAAGCCACTATAACAGTACATCTGCAGTAAGCCACTATAACAGTACATCTGCAGTAAGCCACTATAACAGTACATCTGCAGTAAGCCACTATAACAGTACATCTGCAGTAAGCCACTATAACAGTACATCTCCAGTAAGCCTCTATAACTGTACATCTGCAGTAAGCCACTATAACAGTACATCTGCAGTAAGCCTCTATAACAGTACATCTGCAGTAAGCCACTATAACAGTACATCTGCAGTAAGCCACTATAACAGTACATCTCTATGGAGAGCAGTAAGCCACTATAACAGTACATCTGCAGTAAGCCACTATAACACTACATCTGCAGTAAGCCACTATAACAGTACATCTGCAGTAAGCCACTATAACAGTACATCTCTATGGAGAGCAGTAAGCCACTATAACAGTACATCTGCAGTAAGCCACTATAACAGTACATCTCTATGGAGTCAGTAAGCCACTATAACGGTACATCTGCAGTAAGCCACTATAACAGTACATCTGCAGTAAGCAACTATAACAGTACATCTGCAGTAAGCCACTATAACAGTACATCTGCAGTAAGCCACTATAACAGTACATCTGCAGTAAGCCACTATAACAGTACATCTGCAGTAAGCCACTATAACAGTACATCTGCAGTAAGCCACTATAACAGTACATCTGCAGTAAGCCACTATAACAGTACATCTCCAGTAAGCCTCTATAACTGTACATCTGCAGCAAGCCACTATAACAGTACATCTGCAGTAAGCCACTATAACAGTACATCTGCAGTAAGCCACTATAACAGTACATCTGCAGTAAGCCACTATAACATTTCATCTCCAGTAAGCCTCTATAACTGTACATCTGCAGTAAGCCACTATAACAGTACATCTGCAGTAAGCCACTATAACAGTACATCTGCAGCAAGCCATTATAACAGTACATCTGCAGTAAGCCACTATAACAGTACATCTGCAGTAAGCCACTATAACAGTACATCTACAGTAAGCCACTATAACAGTACATCTCCAGTAAGCCTCTATAACTGTACATCTGCAGTAAGCCACTATAACAGTACATCTGCAGTAAGCCACTATAACAGTACATCTCTATGGAGAGCAGTAAGCCACTATAACAGTACATCTGCAGTAAGCAACTATAACAGTACATCTGCAGTAAGCCTCTATAACTGTACAACTGCAGTAAGCCACTATAACAGTACATCTGCAGTAAGCCACTATAACAGTACATCTCTAGGAGAGCAGTAAGCCACTATAACAGTACATCTGCAGTAAGCCACTATAACAGTACATCTGCTGTAAGCCACTATAACAGTAGATCAGCAGTAAGCCACTATAACAGTACATCTGCAGTAAGCCACTATAACAGTACATCTGCAGTAAGCCACTATAACAGTACATCTCCAGTAAGCCTCTATAACAGTACATCTGCAGTAAGCCACTATAACAGTACATCTGCAGTAAGCCTCTATAACAGTACATCTGCAGTAAGCCACTATAACAGTACATCTGCAGTAAGCCACTATAACAGTACATCTCTATGGAGAGCAGTAAGCCACTATAACAGTACATCTGCAGTAAGCCACTATAACAGTACATCTGCAGTAAGCCACTATAACAGTACATCTGCAGTAAGCCACTATAACAGTACATCTGCAGTAAGCCACTATAACAGTACATCTGCAGTAAGCCACTATAACAGTACATCTGCAGTAAGCCACTATAACAGTACATCTCCAGTAAGCCTCTATAACAGTACATCTGCAGTAAGACTGTATAACAGTACATCTGCAGTGAGACACTATAACAGTACATCTGCAGTAAGCAACTATAACAGTACATCTGCAGTAAGCCTCTATAACAGTACATCTACAGTAAGCCACTATAACAGTACATCTGCAGTAAGCCACTATAACAGTACATGTGCAGTAAGCCACTATAACAGTACATCTGCAGTAAGAACCTATAACAGTACATCTGCAGTAAGCCACTATGACAGTACATCTCTATGGAGAGCAGTAAGCCACTATAACAGTACATCTGCAGTAAGCAACTATAACAGTACATCTGCAGTAAGCCTCTATAACTGTACAACTGCAGTAAGCCACTATAACAGTACATCTGCAGTAAGCCACTATAACAGTACATCTCTATGGAGAGCAGTAAGCCACTATAACAGTACATCTGCAGTAAGCAACTATAACAGTACATCTGCTGTAAGCCACTATAACAGTAGATCAGCAGTAAGCCACTATAACAGTACATCTGCAGTAAGCCACTATAACAGTACATCTGCAGTAAGCCACTATAACAGTACATCTCCAGTAAGCCTCTATAACTGTACATCTGCAGTAAGCCACTATAACAGTACATCTGCAGTAAGCCTCTATAACAGTACATCTGCAGTAAGCCACTATAACAGTACATCTGCAGTAAGCCACTATAACAGTACATCTCTATAGCAGTAAGCCACTATAACAGTACATCTGCAGTAAGCCACTATAACAGTACATCTGCAGTAAGCAACTATAACAGTACATCTGCAGTAAGCCACTATAACAGTACATCTGCAGTAAGCCACTATAACAGTACATCTGCAGTAAGCCACTATAACAGTACATCTGCAGTAAGCCACTATAACAGTACATCTCCAGTAAGCCTCTATAACATTACATCTGCAGTAAGACTGTATAACAGTACATCTGCAGTGAGCCACTATAACAGTACATCTGCAGTAAGCAACTATAACAGTACATCTGCAGTAAGCCTCTATAACAGTACATCTACAGTAAGCCACTATAACAGTACATCTGCAGTAAGCCACTATAACAGTACATGTGCAGTAAGCCACTATAACAGTACATCTGCAGTAAGAACCTATAACAGTACATCTGCAGTAAGCCACTATGACAGTACATCTCTATGGAGAGCAGTAAGCCACTATAACAGTACATCTGCAGTAAGCCACTATAACAGTACATCTGCAGTAAGCCACTATAACAGTACATCTCCAGTAAGCCTCTATAACAGTACATCTGCAGTAAGCCTCTATAACAGTACATCTGCAGTGAGCCACTATAACAGTACATCTGCAGTAAGCTACTATAACAGTAGATCAGCAGTAAGCCACTATAACAGTACATCTGCAGTAAGCCACTATAACAGTACATCTGCAGTACGCCACTATAACAGTACATCTGCAGTAAGCCACTATAACAGTACATCTGCAGTAAGCCACTATAACAGTACATCTGCAGTAAGCCTCTATAACAGTACATTTGCAGTAAGCCTCTATAACAGTACATCTGCAGTGAGCCACTATAACAGTACATCTGCAGTAAGCTACTATAAAAGTAGATCAGCAGTAAGCCACTATAACAGTACATCTGCAGTAAGCCACTATAACAGTACATCTGCAGTAAGCCACTCTAACAGTACATCTGCAGGAAGCCACTATAACAGTACATCTCCAGTAAGCCTCTGTAACAGTACATCTGCAGTAAGCCACTATAACAGTACATCTGCAGTAAGCCAATATAACAGTACATCTGCAGTAAGCCACTATAACAGTACATCTGCAGTAAGCCACTATAACAGTACATCTGCAGTAAGCCACTATAACAGTACATCTGCAGTAAGCCACTATAACAGTACATCTGCAGTAAGCCACTATAACAGTACATCTGCAGTGAGCAACTATAACAGTACATCTGCAGTAAGCCACTATAACAGTACATCTGCAGTAAGCCACTATAACAGCACATCTGCAGTAAGCCACTATAACAGTACATCTGCAGTAAGCCACTATAACAGTACATCTCTATGGAGAGCAGTAAGCCACTATAACAGTACATCTGCAGTAAGTCACTATAACAGTACATCTGCAGTAAGCAACTATAACAGTACATCTGCAGTAAGCCACTATAACAGTACATCTCTAGCAGTAAGCCACTATAACAGTACATCTGCAGTAAGCCACTATAACAGTACATCTCATGGCAGTAAGCCACTATAACAGTACATCTGCAGTAAGCCACTATAACAGTACATCTGCAGTAAGCCACTATAACAGTACATCTGCAGTAAGCCACTATAACAGTACATCTGCAGTAAGCCACTATAACAGTACATCTGCAGTAAGCCACTATAACAGTACATCTGCAGTAAGCCACTATAACATTACATCTGCAGTAAGCCACTATAACAGTACATCTGCAGTAAGCCACTATAACAGTACATCTCCAGTAAGCCTCTATAACTGTACATCTGCAGTAAGCCACTATAACAGTACATCTGCAGTAAGCCACTATAACAGTACATCTGCAGTAAGCCACTATAACAGTACATCTGCAGTAAGCCACTATAACAGTACATCTCTATGGAGATCAGTAAGCCACTATAACAGTACATCTGCAGTAAGCCACTATAACAGTACATCTGCAGTAAGCAACTATAACAGTACATCTGCAGTAAGCCACTATAACAGTACATCTGCAGTAAGCCACTATAACAGTACATCTGCAGTAAGCCACTATAACAGTACATCTGCAGTAAGCCACTATAACAGTACATCTCCAGTAAGCCTCTATAACAGTACATCTGCAGTAAGCCTCTATAACAGTACATCTGCAGTGAGCCACTATAACAGTACATCTGCAGTAAGCTACTATAACAGTACATCTGCAGTGAGCCACTCTAACAGTACATCTGCAGTAAGCCACTATAACAGTACATCTCCAGTAAGCCTCTGTAACAGTACATCTGCAGTAAGCCACTATAACAGTACATCTGCAGTAAGCCAATATAACAGTACATCTGCAGTAAGCCACTATAACAGTACATCTGCAGTAAGCCACTATAACAGTACATCTGCAGTAAGCCACTATAACAGTACATCTGCAGTAAGCCACTATAACAGCACATCTGCAGTAAGCCACTATAACAGTACATCTGCAGTACGCCACTACAACAGTACATCTGCAGTGAGCAACTATAACAGTACATCTGCAGTAAGCAACTATAACAGTACATCTGCAGTAAGCCTCTATAACAGTACATCTGCAGTAAGCCACTATAACAGTACATCTGCAGTAAGCCACTATAACAGTACATCTACAGTAAGCCTATATAACAGTACATCTGCAGTAAGCCACTATAACAGTACATCTGCAGTAAGAACCTATAACAGTACATCTGCAGTAAGCCACTATGACAGTACATCTCTATGGAGAGCAGTAAGCCACTATAACAGTACATCTGCAGTAAGCCACTATAACAGTACATCTGCAGTAAGCAACTATAACAGTACATCTGCAGTAAGCCACTATAACAGTACATCTGCAGCAAGCCACTATAACAGTACATCTGCAGTAAGCCACTATAACAGTACATCTGCAGTAAGCCACTATAACAGTACATCTGCAGTAAGCCACTATAACAGTACATCTGCAGTAAGCCACTATAACAGTACATCTCCAGTAAGCCTCTATAACTGTACATCTGCAGTAAGCCACTATAACAGTACATCTGCAGTAAGCCACTATAACAGTACATCTCTATGTAGAGCAGTAAGCCACTATAATAGTACATCTGCAGTAAGCCACTATAACAGTACATCTGCATTAAGCCACTATAACAGTACATCTGCAGTAAGCCACTATAACAGTACATCTGCAGTAAGCCACTATAACAGTACATCTGCAGTAAGCCACTATAACAGTACATCTGCAGTAAGCCACTATAACAGTACATCTCCAGTAAGCCTCTATAACAGTACATCTGCAGTAAGCCTCTATAACAGTACATCTGCAGTGAGCCACTATAACAGTACATCTGCAGTAAGCTACTATAACAGTAGATCTGCAGTAAGCCACTATAACAGTACATCTGCAGTAAGCCACTATAACAGTACATCTGCAGTACGCCACTATAACAGTACATCTGCAGTAAGCCACTATAACAGTACATCTGCAGTAAGCCACTATAACAGTACATCTGCAGTAAGCCTCTATAACAGTACATCTGCAGTAAGCCTCTATAACAGTACATCTGCAGTAAGCCACTATAACAGTACATCTGCAGTAAGCTACTATAAAAGTACATCAGCAGTAAGCCACTATAACAGTACATCTGCAGTAAGCAACTATAACAGTACATCTGCAGTAAGCCACTCTAACAGTACATCTGCAGTAAGCCACTATAACAGTACATCTCCAGTAAGCCTCTATAACAGTACATCTGCAGTGAGCCACTATAACAGTACATCTGCAGTAAGCCAATATAACAGTACATCTGCAGTAAGCCACTATAACAGTACATCTGCAGTAAGCCACTATAACAGTACATCTGCAGTAAGCCACTATAACAGTACATCTGCAGTAAGCCACTATAACAGTACATCTGCAGTAAGCCACTATAACAGTACATCTGCAGTAAGCAACTATAACAGTACATCTGCAGTAAGCCACTATAACAGTACATCTGCAGTAAGCCACTATAACAGCACATCTGCAGTAAGCCACTATAACAGTACATCTGCAGTAAGCCACTACAACAGTACATCTGCAGTGAGCCACTATAACAGTACATCTGCAGTAAGCAACTATAACAGTACATCTGCAGTAAGCCTCTATAACTGTACATCTGCAGTAAGCCACTATAACAGTACATCTGCAGTAAGCCACTATAACAGTACATCTACAGTAAGCTTCTATAACAGTACATCTGCAGTAAGCCACTATAACAGTACATCTGCAGTAAGAACCTATAACAGTACATCTGCAGTAAGCCACTATGACAGTACATCTCTATGGAGAGCAGTAAGCCACTATAACAGTACATCTGCAGTAAGCCACTATAACAGTACATCTGCAGTAAGCCACTATAACAGTACATCTGCAGTAAGCCACTATAACAGTACATCTGCAGCAAGCCACTATAACAGTACATCTGCAGTAAGCCACTATAACAGTACATCTGCAGTAAGCCACTATAACAGTACATCTGCAGTAAGCCACTATAACAGTACATCTGCAGTAAGCCACTATAACAGTACATCTCCAGTAAGCCTCTATAACAGTACATCTGCAGTAAGCCACTATAACAGTACATCTGCAGTAAGCCACTATAACAGTACATCTCTATGAGAGCAGTAAGCCACTATAACAGTACATCTGCAGTAAGCCACTATAACAGTACATCTGCATTAAGCAACTATAACAGTACATCTGCAGTAAGCCACTATAACAGTACATCTGTAGTAAGCCACTATAACAGTACATCTGCAGTAAGCCACTATAACAGTACATCTGCAGTAAGCCACTATAACAGTACATCTCCAGTAAGCCTCTATAACAGTACATCTGCAGTAAGCCTCTATAACAGTACATCTGCAGTGAGCCACTATAACAGTACATCTGCAGTAAGCTACTATAACAGTACATCTGCAGTAAGCCACTATAACAGTACATCTGCAGTAAGCCACTATAACAGTACATCTGCAGTACGCCACTATAACAGTACATCTGCAGTAAGCCACTATAACAGTACATCTGCAGTAAGCCACTATAACAGTACATCTCCAGTAAGCCTCTATAACAGTACATCTGCAGTAAGCCTCTATAACAGTACATCTGCAGTGAGCCACTATAACAGTACATCTGCAGTAAGCTACTATAAAAGTAGATCAGCAGTAAGCCACTATAACAGTACATCTGCAGTAAGCAACTATAACAGTACATCTGCAGTAAGCCACTCTAACAGTACATCTGCAGTAAGCCACTATAACAGTACATCTCCAGTAAGCCTCTGTAACAGTACATCTGCAGTAAGCCACTATAACAGTACATCTGCAGTAAGCCAATATAACAGTACATCTGCAGTAAGCCACTATAACAGTACATCTGCAGTAAGCCACTATAACAGTACATCTGCAGTAAGCCACTATAACAGTACATCTGCAGTAAGCCACTATAACAGTACATCTGCAGTAAGCCACTATAACAGTACATCTGCAGTGAGCAACTATAACAGTACATCTGCAGTAAGCCACTATAACAGTACATCTGCAGTAAGCCACTATAACAGCACATCTGCAGTAAGCCACTATAACAGTACATCTGCAGTAAGCCACTACAACAGTACATCTGCAGTGAGCAACTATAACAGTACATCTGCAGTAAGCAACTATAACAGTACATCTGCAGTAAGCCTCTATAACAGTACATCTGCAGTAAGCCACTATAACAGTACATCTGCAGTAAGCCACTATAACAGTACATCTACAGTAAGCTTCTATAACAGTACATCTGCAGTAAGCCACTATAACAGTACATCTGCAGTAAGAACCTATAACAGTACATCTGCAGTAAGCCACTATGACAGTATATCTCTATGGAGAGCAGTAAGCCACTATAACAGTACATCTGCAGTAAGCCACTATAACAGTACATCTGCAGTAAGCAACTATAACAGTACATCTGCAGCAAGCCACTATAACAGTACATCTGCAGCAAGCCACTATAACAGTACATCTGCAGTAAGCCACTATAATAGTACATCTGCAGTAAGCCACTATAACAGTACATCTGCAGTAAGCCACTATAACAGTACATCTGCAGTAAGCCACTATAACAGTACATCTCCAGTAAGCTCTATAACTGTACATCTGCAGTAAGCCACTATAACAGTACATCTGCAGTAAGCCACTATAACAGTACATCTCGGAGAGCAGTAAGCCACTATAACAGTACATCTGCAGTAAGCCACTATAACAGTACATCTGCAGTAAGCCACTATAACAGTACATCTGCAGTAAGCCACTATAACAGTACATCTGCAGTAAGCCACTATAACAGTACATCTGCAGTAAGCCACTATAACAGTACATCTGCAGTAAGCCACTATAACAGTACATCTGCAGTAAGCCACTATAACAGTACATCTGCAGTAAGCCTCTATAACAGTACATCTGCAGTGAGCCACTATAACAGTACATCAGCAGTAAGCTACTATAACAGTACATCTGCAGTAAGCCACTATAACAGTACATCTCAGGAGCAGTAAGCCACTATAACAGTACATCTGCAGTAAGCCACTATAACAGTACATCTGCAGTAAGCAACTATAACAGTACATCTGCAGTAAGCCACTATAACAGTACATCTGCAGTAAGCCACTATAACAGTACATCTGCAGTAAGCCACTATAACAGTACATCTGCAGTAAGCCACTATAACATTACATCTGCAGTAAGCCACTATAACAGTACATCTGCAGTAAGCCACTATAACAGTACATCTCCAGTAAGCCTCTATAACTGTACATCTGCAGTAAGCCACTATAACAGTACATCTGCAGTAAGCCTCTATAACAGTACATCTGCAGTAAGCCACTATAACAGTACATCTGCAGTAAGCCACTATAACAGTACATCTCTATAGATCAGTAAGCCACTATAACAGTACATCTGCAGTAAGCCACTATAACAGTACATCTGCAGTAAGCCACTATAACAGTACATCTGCAGTAAGCCACTATAACAGTACATCTGCAGTAAGCCTCTATAACAGTACATCTGCAGTAAGCCACTATAACAGTACATCTGCAGTAAGCCACTATAACAGTACATCTGCAGTAAGCCACTCTAACAGTACATCTGCAGTAAGCCACTATAACAGTACATCTCCAGTAAGCCACTATAACAGTACATCTGCAGTAAGCCACTATAACAGTACATCTGCAGTAAGCCACTATAACAGTACATCTGCAGTAAGCCACTATAACAGTACATCTGCAGTAAGCCTCTATAACAGTACATCTGCAGTAAGCCACTATAACAGTACATCTGCAGTAAGCCTCTATAACAGTACATCTGCAGTAAGCCACTATAACAGTACATCTGCAGTAAGCCCCTATAACAGTACATCTGCAGTGAGCAACTATAACAGTACATCTGCAGTAAGCCACTATAACAGTACATCTGCAGTAAGCCACTATAACAGCACATCTGCAGTAAGCCACTATAACAGTACATCTGCAGTAAGCCACTACAACAGTACATCTGCAGTAAGCCACTATAACAGTACATCTGCAGTAAGCAACTATAACAGTACATCTGCAGTAAGCCTCTATAACAGTACATCTGCAGTAAGCCACTATAACAGTACATCTGCAGTAAGCCACTATAACAGTACATCTACAGTAAGCCTATATAACAGTACATCTGCAGTAAGCCACTATAACAGTACATCTGCAGTAAGACCTATAACAGTACATCTGCAGTAAGCCACTATAACAGTACATCTCTAGAGCAGTAAGCCACTATAACAGTACATCTGCAGTAAGCAACTATAACAGTACATCTGCATTAAGCAACTATAACAGTACATCTGCAGTAAGCCACTATAACAGTACATCTGCAGTAAGCCACTATAACAGTACATCTGCAGTAAGCCACTATAACAGTACATCTGCAGTAAGCCACTATAACAGTACATCTCCAGTAAGCCTCTATAACAGTACATTTGCAGTAAGCCTCTATAACAGTACATCTGCAGTGAGCCACTATAACAGTACATCTGCAGTAAGCTACTATAACAGTACATCAGCAGTAAGCCACTATAACAGTACATCTGCAGTAAGCCACTATAACAGTACATCTGCAGTACGCCACTATAACAGTACATCTGCAGTAAGCCACTATAACAGTACATCTGCAGTAAGCCACTATAACAGTACATCTGCAGTAAGCCTCTATAACAGTACATCTGCAGTAAGCCACTATAACAGTACATCTGCAGTAAGCCACTATAACAGTACATCTGCAGTAAGCCACTATAAAAGTACATCTGCAGTAAGCCACTATAACAGTACATCTGCAGTAAGCCACTATAACAGTACATCTGCAGTAAGCCACTCTAACAGTACATCTGCAGGAAGCCACTATAACAGTACATCTGCAGTAAGCCTCTGTAACAGTACATCTGCAGTAAGCCACTATAACAGTACATCTGCAGTAAGCCAATATAACAGTACATCTGCAGTAAGCCACTATAACAGTACATCTGCAGTAAGCCACTATAACAGTACATCTGCAGTAAGCCACTATAACAGTACATCTGCAGTAAGCCACTATAACAGTACATCTGCAGTAAGCCACTATAACAGTACATCTGCAGTAAGCAACTATAACAGTACATCTGCAGTAAGCCACTATAACAGTACATCTGCAGTAAGCCACTATAACAGCACATCTGCAGTAAGCCACTATAACAGTACATCTGCAGTAAGCCACTACAACAGTACATCTGCAGTGAGCCACTATAACAGTACATCTGCAGTAAGCAACTATAACAGTACATCTGCAGTAAGCCTCTATAACAGTACATCTGCAGTAAGCCACTATAACAGTACATCTGCAGTAAGCCACTATAACAGTACATCTCCAGTAAGCCTCTATAACAGTACATCTGCAGTAAGCCACTATAACAGTACATCTGCAGTAAGAACCTATAACAGTACATCTGCAGTAAGCCACTATAACAGTATATCTCTGGAGAGCAGTAAGCCACTATAACAGTACATCTGCAGTAAGCCACTATAACAGTACATCTGCAGTAAGCCACTATAACAGTACATCTGCAGCAAGCCACTATAACAGTACATCTGCAGCAAGCCACTATAACAGTACATCTGCAGTAAGCCACTATAACAGTACATCTGCAGTAAGCCACTATAACAGTACATCTGCAGTAAGCCACTATAACAGTACATCTGCAGTAAGCCACTATAACAGTACATCTCCAGTAAGCCTCTATAACTGTACATCTGCAGTAAGCCACTATAACAGTACATCTGCAGTAAGCCACTATAACAGTACATCTCTAGGAGAGCAGTAAGCCACTATAACAGTACATCTGCAGTAAGCCACTATAACAGTACATCTGCAGTAAGCAACTATAACAGTACATCTGCAGTAAGCCACTATAACAGTACATCTGCAGTAAGCCACTATAACAGTACATCTGCAGTAAGCCACTATAACAGTACATCTGCAGTAAGCCACTATAACAGTACATCTCCAGTAAGCCTCTATAACAGTACATTTGCAGTAAGCCTGTATAACAGTACATCTGCAGTGAGCCACTATAACAGTACATCTGCAGTAAGCAACTATAACACTACATCTGCAGTAAGCCTCTATAACTGTACATCTACAGTAAGCCACTATAACAGTACATCTGCAGTAAGCCACTATAACAGTACATCTGCAGTAAGCCACTATAACAGTACATCTGCAGTAAGAACCTATAACAGTACATCTGCAGTAAGCCACTATAACAGTACATCTCTATGAGCAGTAAGCCACTATAACAGTACATCTGCAGTAAGCCACTATAACAGTACATCTGCAGTAAGCAACTATAACAGTACATCTGCAGTAAGCCACTATAACAGAACATCTGCAGTAAGCCACGATAACAGTACATCTGCTGTAAGCCACTATAACAGTAGATCAGCAGTAAGCCACTATAACAGTACATCTGCAGTAAGCCACTATAACAGTACATCTGCAGTAAGCCACTATAACAGTACATCTGCAGTAAGCCACTATAACAGTACATCTGCAGTTATCCACTATAACAGTACATCTGCAGTAAGCCACTATAACAGTACATCTCCAGTAAGCCTCTATAACTGTACATCTGCAGTAAGCCACTATAACAGTACATCTGCAGTAAGCCTCTATAACAGTACATCTGCAGTAAGCCACTATAACAGTACATCTGCAGTAAGCCACTATAACAGTACATCTCTATGGAGAGCAGTAAGCCACTATAACAGTACATCTGCAGTAAGCCACTATAACAGTACATCTGCAGTAAGCAACTATAACAGTACATCTGCAGTAAGCCACTATAACAGTACATCTGCAGTAAGCGACTATAACAGTACATCTGCAGTAAGCCACTATAACAGTACATCTACAGTAATCCACTATAGCAGTACATCTGCAGTAAGCCACTATAACAGTACATCTGCAGTAAGCCACTATAACAGTACATCTGCAGTAAGCCAATTTAACAGTACATCTGCAGTAAGCCTCTATAACAGTACATCTGCAGTAAGCCACTATAACAGTACATCTGCAGTAAGCCACTATAACAGTACATCTGCAGTAAGCCTTTATAACAGTACTTCTGCAGTAAGCCACTATAACAGTACATCTGCAGTAAGCCACTATAACAGTACATCTCTATGGAGAGCAGTAAGCCACTATAACAGTACATCTGCAGTAAGCCACTATAACAGTACATCTGCAGTAAGCAACTATAACAGTACATCTGCAGTAAGCCACTATAACAGTACATCTGCAGTAAGCCACTATAACAGTACATCTGCAGTAAGCCACTATAACATACATCTGCAGTAAGCCACTATAACAGTACATCTGCAGTAAGCCACTATAACAGTACATCTGCAGTAAGCCATTATAACAGTACTTCTGCAGTAAGCCACTATAACAGTACATCTGCAGTAAGCCACTATAACAGTACATCTCTATAGCAGTAAGCCACTATAACAGTACATCTGCAGTAAGCCACTATAACAGTACATCTGCAGTAAGCCACTATAACAGTACATCTGCAGTAAGCCACTATAACAGTACATCTGCAGTAAGCCACTATAACAGTACATCTGCAGTAAGCCACTATAACATACATCTGCAGTAAGCCACTATAACAGTACATCTGCAGTAAGCCGCTATAACAGTACATCTGCAGTAAGCCACTATAACAGTACATCTGCAGTAAGCCACTATAACAGTACATCTGCAGTAAGCCACTATAACAGTACATCTCCAGTAATCCTCTATAACTGTACATCTGCAGTAAGCCACTATAACAGTACATCTGCAGTAAGCCTCTATAACAGTACATCTGCAGTAAGCCACTATAACAGTACATCTGCAGTAAGCCACTATAACAGTACATCTCTATGGAGAGCAGTAAGCCACTATAACAGTACATCTGCAGTAAGCCACTATAACAGTACATCTGCAGTAAGCAACTATAACAGAACATCTGCAGTAAGCCACTACAACAGTACATCTGTTATAAGCCACTATAACAGTACATCTGCAGTAAGCCACTATAACAGTACATCTCCAGTAAGCCTCTATAACAGTACATCTGCAGTAAGCCTCTATAACAGTACATCTGCAGTGAGCCACTATAACAGTACATCTGCAGTAAGCTACTAAAACAGTACATCTGCAGTAAGCCACTATAACAGTACATCTGCAGTAAGCCACTATAACAGTACATCTGCAGTAAGCCTCTATAACAGTACATCTGCAGTAAGCCACTATAACAGTACATCTGCAGTAAGCCACTATAACAGTACATCTGCAGTAAGCCACTATAACACTACATCTGCAGTAAGCCACTATAACAGTACATCTGCAGTAAGCCACTATAACAGTACATCTGCAGTAAGCCACTATAACAGTACATCTGCAGTAAGCCACTATAACAGTACATCTGCAGTAAGCCACTATAACAGTACATCTACAGTAAGCTTCTATAACAGTACATCTGCAGTAAGCCACTATAACAGTACATCTGCAGTAAGAACCACTATAACAGTACATCTGCAGTAAGCCACTATGACAGTACATCTCTATGGGAGCAGTAAGCCACTATAACAGTACATCTGCAGTAAGCCACTATAACAGTACATCTGCAGTAAGCAACTATAACAGTACATCTGCAGTAAGCCACTATAACAGTACATCTGCAGCAAGCCACTATAACAGTACATCTGCAGTAAGCCACTATAACAGTACATCTGCAGTAAGCCACTATAACAGTACATCTGCAGTAAGCCACTATAACAGTACATCTGCAGTAAGCCACTATAACAGTACATCTGCAGTAAGCCACTATAACAGTACATCTCTATGGAGAGCAGTAAGCCACTATAACAGTACATCTGCAGTAAGCCACTATAACAGTACATCTGCAGTAAGCAACTATAACAGTACATCTGCAGTTAGCCACTATAACAGTACATCTGCAGTAAGCGACTATAACAGTACATCTGCAGTAAGCCACTATAACAGTACATCTGCAGTATGCCACTATAGCAGTACATCTGCAGTAAGCCACTATAACAGTACATCTGCAGTAAGCCACTATAACAGTACATCTGCAGTAAGCCAATTTAACAGTACATCTCCAGTAAGCCTCTATAACTGTACATCTGCAGTAAGCCACTATAACAGTACATCTGCAGTAAGCCTCTATAACAGTACATCTGCAGTAAGCCACTATAACAGTAAATCTGCAGTAAGCCACTATAACAGTACATCTGCAGTAAGCCTTTATAACAGTACATCTGCAGTAAGCCACTATAACAGTACATCTGCAGTAAGCCACTATAACAGTACATCTCTATGGAGAGCAGTAAGCCACTATAACAGTACATCTGCAGTAAGCCACTATAACAGTACATCTGCAGTAAGCAACTATAACAGTACATCTGCAGTAAGCCACTATAACAGTACATCTGCAGTAAGCCACTATAACAGTACATCTGCAGTAAGCCACTATAACATACATCTGCAGTAAGCCACTATAACAGTACATCTGCAGTAAGCCGCTATAACAGTACATCTGCAGTAAGCCACTATAACAGTACATCTGCAGTAAGCCACTATAACAGTACATCTGCAGTAAGCCACTATAACAGTACATCTCCAGTAAGCATCTATAACTGTACATCTGCAGTAAGCCACTATAACAGTACATCTGCAGTAAGCCTCTATAACAGTACATCTATAGCAGTAAGCCACTATAATAGTACATCTGCAGTAAGCCACTATAACAGTACATCTGCATTAAGCCACTATAACAGTACATCTGCAGTAAGCCACTATAACAGTACATCTGCAGTAAGCCACTATAACAGTACATCTGCAGTAAGCCACTATAACAGTACATCTGCAGTAAGCCACTATAACAGTACATCTCCAGTAAGCCTCTATAACAGTACATCTGCAGTAAGCCTCTATAACAGTACATCTGCAGTAAGCCACTATAACAGTACATCTGCAGTAAGCCACTATAAGAGTACATCTTCAGTAAGCCACTATAACAGTACATCTGCAGTAAGCCACTATAACAGTACATCTGCAGTACGCAACTATGACAGTACATCTGCAGTAAGCCACTATAACAGTACATCTGCAGTAAGCCACTATAACAGTACATCTCCAGTAAGCCACTATAACAGTACATCTGCAGTAAGCCTCTATAACAGTACATCTGCAGTAAGCCACTATAACAGTACATCTGCAGTAAGCCACTATAACAGTACATCTGCAGTAAGCCACTATAACAGTACATCTGCAGTAAGCCACTATAACAGTACATCTGCAGTAAGCCACTCTAACAGTACATCTGCAGGAAGCCACTATAACAGTACATCTGCAGTAAGCCTCTATAACAGTACATCTGCAGTAAGCCACTATAACAGTACATCTGCAGTAAGCCACTATAACAGTACATCTGCAGTAAGCCACTATAACAGTACATCTGCAGTAAGCCACTATAACAGTACATCTGCAGTAAGCCACTATAACAGTACATCTGCAGTAAGCCACTATAACAGTACATCTGCAGTATGCCACTATAGCAGTACATCTGCAGTAAGCCACTATAACAGTACATCTGCAGTAAGCCACTATAACAGCACATCTACAGTAAGCCACTATAACAGTACATCTGCAGTAAGCCACTACAACAGTACATCTGCAGTAAGCCACTATAACAGTACATCTGCAGTAAGCCACTATAACAGTACATCTGCAGTAAGCCTCTATAACAGTACATCTGCAGTAAGCCACTATAACAGTACATCTGCAGTAAGCCACTATAACAGTACATCTACAGTAAGCTTCTATAACAGTACATCTGCAGTAAGCCACTATAACAGTACATCTGCAGTAAGAACCATATAACAGTACATCTGCAGTAAGCCACTATGACAGTACATCTCTATGGCAGTAAGCCACTATAACAGTACATCTGCAGTAAGCCACTATAACAGTACATCTGCAGTAAGCCACTATAACAGTACATCTGCAGTAAGCCACTATAACAGTACATCTGCAGTAAGCCACTATAACAGTACATCTGCAGTAAGCCACTATAACAGTACATCTCCAGTAAGCCACTATAACAGTACATCTGCAGTGAGCCACTATAACAGTACATCTGCAGTAAGCCACTATAACAGTACATCTAGAGAGCAGTAAGCCACTATAACAGTACATCTGCAGTAAGCAACTATAACAGTACGTCTGCAGTAAGCTACTATAACAGTACATCTGCAGTAAGCCACTATAACAGTACATCTGCAGTAAGCCACTATAACAGTACATCTGCAGTAAGCCACTATAACAGTACATCTGCAGTAAGCCACTATAACAGTACATCTCCAGTAAGCCACTATAACAGTACATCTGCAGTAAGCCTCTATAACAGTACATCTGCAGTAAGCCACTATAACAGTACATCTGCAGTAAGCCACTATAACACTACATCTGCAGTAAGCCTCTATAACTGTACATCTACAGTAAGCCACTATAACAGTACATCTGCAGTAAGCCACTATAACAGTACATCTGCAGTAAGCCACTATAACAGTACATCTGCAGTAAGCCACTATAACAGTACATCTGCAGTAAGCCACTATAACAGTACATCTCTGCAGTAAGCCACTATAACAGTACATCTGCAGTAAGCCACTATAACAGTACATCTGCAGTAAGCCACTATAACAGTACATCTGCAGTAAGCCACTATAACAGAACATCTGCAGTAAGCCACGATAACAGTACATCTGCTGTAAGCCACTATAACAGTACATCTGCAGTAAGCCACTATAACAGTACATCTGCAGTAAGCCACTATAACAGTACATCTGCAGTAAGCCACTATAACAGTACATCTGCAGTAAGCCACTATAACAGTACATCTGCAGTTAGCCACTATAACAGTACATCTGCAGTAAGCCACTATAACAGTACATCTCCAGTAAGCCTCTATAACTGTACATCTGCAGTAAGCCACTATAACAGTACATCTGCAGTAAGCCACTATAACAGTACATCTGCAGTAAGCCACTATAACAGTACATCTGCAGTAAGCCACTATAACAGTACATTAGCAGTAAGCCACGATAACAGTACATCTGCAGTAAGCCACTATAACAGTACATCTGCAGTAAGCCACTATAACAGTACATCTGCAGTAAGCCACTATAACAGTACATCTGCAGTAAGCCACTATAACAGTACATCTGCAGTAAGCCACTATAACAGTACATCTGCAGTAAGCCACTATAGCAGTACATCTGCAGTAAGCCACTATAACAGTACATCTGCAGTAAGCCACTATAACAGTACATCTGCAGTAAGCCACTATAACAGTACATCTGCAGTAAGCCACTATAACAGTACATCTGCAGTAAGCCACTATAACAGTACATCTGCAGTAAGCCACTATAACAGTACATCTGCAGTAAGCCACTATAACAGTACTTCTGCAGTAAGCCACTATAACAGTACATCTGCAGTAAGCCACTATAACAGTACATCTCTGCAGTAAGCCACTATAACAGTACATCTGCAGTAAGCTACTATAACAGTACATCAGCAGTAAGCCACTATAACAGTACATCTGCAGTAAGCCACTATAACAGTACATCTGCAGTAAGCAACTATAACAGTACATCTGCAGTAAGCCACTATAACATACATCTGCAGTAAGCCACTATAACAGTACATCTGCAGTAAGCCACTATAACAGTACATCTGCAGTAAGCCTTTATAACAGTACTTCTGCAGTAAGCCACTATAACAGTACATCTGCAGTAAGCCACTATAACAGTACATCTCAGCAGTAAGCCACTATAACAGTACATCTGCAGTAAGCCACTATAACAGTACATCTGCAGTAAGCCACTATAACAGTACATCTGCAGTAAGCCACTATAACAGTACATCTGCAGTAAGCCACTATAACAGTACATCTGCAGTAAGCCACTATAACATACATCTGCAGTAAGCCACTATAACAGTACATCTGCAGTAAGCCGCTATAACAGTACATCTGCAGTAAGCCACTATAACAGTACATCTGCAGTAAGCCACTATAACAGTACATCTGCAGTAAGCCACTATAACAGTACATCTCCAGTAAGCCACTATAACAGTACATCTGCAGTAAGCCACTATAACAGTACATCTGCAGTAAGCCACTATAACAGTACATCTGCAGTAAGCCACTATAACAGTACATCTGCAGTAAGCCACTATAACAGTACATCTCTATGGAGAGCAGTAAGCCACTATAACAGTACATCTGCAGTAAGCCACTATAACAGTACATCTGCAGTAAGCAACTATAACAGAACATCTGCAGTAAGCCACTACAACAGTACATCTGTTATAAGCCACTATAACAGTACATCTGCAGTAAGCCACTATAACAGTACATCTGCAGTAAGCCACTATAACAGTACATCTGCAGTAAGCCACTATAACAGTACATCTGCAGTAAGCCACTATAACAGTACATCTGCAGTAAGCCACTATAACAGTACATCTGCAGTAAGCCACTATAACAGTACATCTGCAGTAAGCCACTATAACAGTACATCTGCAGTAAGCCACTATAACAGTACATCTCCAGTAAGCCACTATAACAGTACATCTGCAGTAAGCCACTATAACAGTACATCTGCAGTAAGCCACTATAACAGTACATCTGCAGTAAGCCACTATAACACTACATCTGCAGTAAGCCACTATAACAGTACATCTGCAGTAAGCCACTATAACAGTACATCTGCAGTAAGCCACTATAACAGTACATCTGCAGTAAGCCACTATAACAGTACATCTGCAGTAAGCCACTATAACAGTACATCTGCAGTAAGCCACTATAACAGTACATCTGCAGTAAGCCACTATAACAGTACATCTGCAGTAAGCCACTATAACAGCACATCTGCAGTAAGCCACTATAACAGTACATCTGCAGTAAGCCACTACAACAGAACATCTGCAGTGAGCAACTATAACAGTACATCTGCAGTAAGCAACTATAACAGTACATCTGCAGTAAGCCACTATAACAGTACATCTGCAGTAAGCCACTATAACAGTACATCTGCAGTAAGCCACTATAACAGTACATCTGCAGTAAGCCTCTATAACAGTACATCTGCAGTAAGCCACTATAACAGTACATCTGCAGTAAGAACCTATAACAGTACATCTGCAGTAAGCCACTATGACAGTACATCTCTAGGAGAGCAGTAAGCCACTATAACAGTACATCTGCAGTAAGCCACTATAACAGTACATCTGCAGTAAGCCACTATAACAGTACATCTGCAGTAAGCCACTATAACAGTACATCTGCAGCAAGCCACTATAACAGTACATCTGCAGTAAGCCACTATAACAGTACATCTGCAGTAAGCCACTATAACAGTACATCTGCAGTAAGCCACTATAACAGTACATCTGCAGTAAGCCACTATAACAGTACATCTGCAGTAAGCCACTATAACAGTACATCTAGAAGCAGTAAGCCACTATAACAGTACATCTGCAGTAAGCCACTATAACAGTACATCTGCAGTAAGCCACTATAACAGTACATCTGCAGTTAGCCACTATAACAGTACATCTGCAGTAAGCCACTATAACAGTACATCTGCAGTAAGCCACTATAACAGTACATCTGCAGTATGCCACTATAGCAGTACATCTGCAGTAAGCCACTATAACAGTACATCTGCAGTAAGCCACTATAACAGTACATCTGCAGTAAGCCAATTTAACAGTACATCTCCAGTAAGCCTCTATAACTGTACATCTGCAGTAAGCCACTATAACAGTACATCTGCAGTAAGCCTCTATAACAGTACATCTGCAGTAAGCCACTATAACAGTACATCTGCAGTAAGCCACTATAACAGTACATCTGCAGTAAGCCACTATAACAGTACATCTGCAGTAAGCCACTATAACAGTACATCTGCAGTAAGCCACTATAACAGTACATCTGCAGTAAGCCACTATAACAGTACATCTGCAGTAAGCCACTATAACAGTACATCTGCAGTAAGCCACTATAACAGTACATCTGCAGTAAGCCACTATAACAGTACATCTGCAGTAAGCTACTATAACAGTACATCTGCAGTAAGCCACTATAACAGTACATCTGCAGTAAGCCACTATAACAGTTCATCTGCAGTAAGCCACTATAACAGTACATCTCCAGTAAGCCTCTATAACAGTACATCTGCAGTAAGCCACTATAACAGTACATCTGCAGTAAGCCTCTATAACAGTACATCTGCAGTGAGCCACTATAACAGTACATCTGCAGTAAGCCTCTATAACAGTACATCTGCAGTAAGCCACTATAACAGTACATCTGCAGTTAGCCACTATAACAGTACATCTGCAGTAAGCCACTATAACAGTACATCTGCAGTAAGCCACTATAACAGTACATCTGCAGTAAGCCACTATAACAGTACATCTGCGGTAAGCCACTATAACAGTACATCTGCAGTAAGCCACTATAACAGTACATCTGCAGTAAGCCTCTATAACAGTACATCTGCAGTAAGCCACTATAACAGTACATCTGCAGTAAGCCACTATAACAGTACATCTGCAGTAAGCCACTATAACAGTACATCTGCAGTAAGCCTCTATAACAGTACATCTGCAGTAAGCCACTATAACAGTACATCTGCAGTAAGCCACTATAACAGTACATCTGCAGTAAGCCACTATAACAGTACATCTGCAGTAAGCCACTATAACAGTACATCTGCAGTAAGCCGCTATAACAGTACATCTGCAGTAAGCCACTATAACAGTACATTTGCAGTAAGCCACTATAACAGTACATCTCCAGTAAGCCTCTATAACAGTACATCTGCAGTAAGCCTCTATAACAGTACATCTGCAGTGAGCCACTATAACAGTACATCTGCAGTAAGCCACTATAACAGTACATCTGCAGTAAGCAACTATAACAGTACATCTGCAGTAAGCCGCTATAACAGTACATCTGCAGTAAGCCACTATAACAGTACATTTGCAGTAAGCCACTATAACAGTACATCTCCAGTAAGCCTCTATAACAGTACATCTGCAGTAAGCCTCTATAACAGTACATCTGCAGTGAGCCACTATAACAGTACATCTGCAGTAAGCCACTATAACAGTACATCTGCAGTACGCCACTATGACAGTACATCTGCAGTATGCCACTATAACAGTACATCTGCTGTAAGCCACTATAACAGTAGATCAGCAGTAAGCCACTATAACAGTACATCTGCAGTAAGCCACTATAACAGTACATCTGCAGTAAGCCACTTTAACAGTACATCTGCAGTAAGCCACGATAACAGTACATTTGCAGTAAGCCACTATAACAGTACATCTGCAGTGAGCAACTATAACAGTACATCTGCAGTAAGCCACTATAACAGTAGATTAGCAGTAAGCCACGATAACAGTACATCTGCAGTATGCCACTATAACAGTACATCTGCAGTAAGCCACTATAACAGTACATTTGCAGTAAGCCACTATAACAGTACGTCTGCAGTAAGCCACTGTAACAGTACATCTGCAGTAAGCCACTATAACAGTACATCTGCAGTAAGCCACTATAACAGTACATCTGCAGTAAGCCACTATAACAGTACATCTGCAGTAAGCCACTATAACAGTACATCTGCAGTAAGCCACTATAACAGTACATCTGCAGTAAGCCACTATAACAGTACATCTGCAGTAAGCCACTATAACAGTACATCTGCAGTAAGCCACTATGACAGTACATCTGCAGTAAGCCACTATAACAGTACATCTGCAGTAAGCCACTATAACAGTACATCTGCAGTAAGCCACTATAACAGTACATCTGCTGTAAGCCACTATAACAGTACATCTCTATGTAGAGCATTGAGCCATTCCTGTCCTCTGATAGGAGCTGCTTGCATCATATCCCAGTGACACATAATGAGGAGACCCCCCCTCCTCCTTCTCTCCCCAGGGGGTCATTGTCCTCTTGTTTTTGTTCTGTCTTTATTCCCTTTTTTCTATACCTCCCTCCATTAACTTTTCTTCATCCCCAAATTAATTCCGTCCCCAAAGCTCCTTTATTTTTTAACGTCGGGCTAATTAGCAGACTGCTTAACGACATAAAAGGCAAAGTTACATCTCTTTAATCTCCTATTCCCTTGCAGTTCTTCGAAATACAAAACGAGGATGACTGAGGTTTTTTTTTTCTTCTTTTTTTTCCCGAAGCGCTTGTTCTTGTTTTACAATTGCAAATTACATTTCAAAAGAAAGATTTTCCCGAGACAGGCCCACATCTCTACATTTACCTCTTTTTGGATTATAATAGATTTATAGATCATATCTTGTTGTCTCGTAACTTGTTAGATTGGAAATGGGTTTCCCTGCTTGCAGACACACTGCGAGTGTTGCCGGGTCACGTGTTAAGGGTGTGTGCAGCGTGATGAGTTCTGCGGTAATCCTGGCAGGTCGTCTGCCAAGCGCCAGTAGCCATAACCAGAAGAGGAACAGGTTAATATATGCAATAGAAAAATCTGCTGCTGGAACAATTGAAGATCGCTGGCTGTTGCACCAAAATATATTCCCAGTCACAATTGTAATAAGTGAAGTGAAGACAAACACCAGGCAGTTCTCTCTGTATCTGCACTTCTCCGGCTTACAGGTCTCCATTCATTCTCGACAGTGATGATATGAAAATGAGAAAGACATCATTTCTCCGTACACCTACATTTAACTATACAGTACAGCGTGTGTTTCACTGTCACCACCTCGTTGTTCAGCCTACCTTCACCTCTTTCTAATCCAGACATGATGTAGTGAAACAGAATGACAGAGTACTGTTTGATTGATTTAAATGTTTATGAGATCAGGGCTAGTCAGGAAGAGCTAGATATAGACTGATAGAGAGGGCAGAGAGCAAAGGGAGGAAGACGAAGCAACGACAGACCTCGTGTACTCTCCCAAATGACACCTTTATTCCCTATATAGTGCACTACATTTGACACGGGCCCCATAAGGGTTCTGGAAGTAGTAGTGCACTGTATAGGGAATAGGGCGCCATTTGGGACTCAGGACCTTGTGAATCCACCTAACCAGACTGATGATGTGTACCTCTACAAGCCATAGATCCAAGGATGACGTTCCATTAAACGTGCTACCCTGGTATAAATATTTGAAGTGGGATGGATGCTCCTGTCTGTACTGTAGGGGTTTTCGTTTTTTTTTTTTTACCCAGCCTGCATCACTGTGTCGGTGTGTTGATCACACCTGTGTCACACACACTCATCTTCCATGCACACACAAACACACACAAGTACACACACACACAATTCCGAAGGCAAAGTCTTGTTGTGTTTTCTGCTGGCTGGCTGAGACGCTGCTCATCAATTGTTGGGTTTAAACAAGGAGATGAGATGGTAGTCCTGGTAGTCCTGGACAGACAAACGGCTGTAGGAGATGAGATGGTAGTCCTGGTAGTCCTGGACAGACAAACGGCTGTAGGAGATGAGATGGTAGTCCTGGTAGTCCTGGACAGACACACGGCTGTAGGAGATGAGATGGTAGTCCTGGTAGTCCTGGACAGACACATGGCTGTAGGAGATGAGATGGTAGTCCTGGACAGACAATCGGCTGTAGGAGATGAGATGGTAGACCTGGTAGTCCTGGACAGACAAACGGCTGTAGGAGATGAGATGGTAGTCCTGGTAGTCCTGGACAGACACACGGCTGTAGGAGATGAGATGGTAGTCTTGGACAGACAAACGGCTGTAGGAGATGAGATGGTAGTCCTGGACAGACAATCGGCTGTAGGAGATGAGATGGTAGTCCTGGTAGTCCTGGACAGACACACGGCTGTAGGAGATGAGATGGTAGTCCTGGACAGACAAACGGCTGTTGGAGATGAGATGGTAGTCCTGGACAGACAAACGGCTATAGGAGATGAGATGGTAGTCCTGGACAGACAAACGGCTGTAGGAGATGAGATGGTAGTCCTGGTAGTCCTGGACAGACAAACGGCTGTAGGAGATGAGATGGTAGTCCTGGACAGACAAACGGCTATAGGAGATGAGATGGTAGTCCTGGACAGACGAACGGCTGTAGGAGATGAGATGGTAGTCCTGGTAGTCCTGGACAGACACACGGATGTAGGAGATGAGATGGTAGTCCTGGACAGACAAACGGCTATAGGAGCTGTATTTCATTACCATTGCGGTATCTGTGTCTATGTAGACCTTCTCATGCTCTGTTGTCAGAACTTATTATGGACATAGTCAATCTCTCACCATCCCAATCAGTTGTATCCACTTGCTTCAAGATGTCCACCATCGTTCCTGTAACCAAGGAAGCAAAAGTGACTGAACTAAATGACTCTTGACTTCTGTCATCATGAAGTTCTTTGAGAGGCTAGTTAAGGATCATATCACCTCCAACTTACCCAACACCGTAGACTCACTACAATTTGCATACCGCCCCAACAGATCCATGATACAATAGCCATCGCACTGCACACTGCCCACCTGGACAAGAGGAATACCTACGCAAGAATGCTGTTCATCGACTACAACTCAGCCTTCAACACCATAATGCCCTCCAAGCTCATCACTAAGCTCAGGACCCTGGGTCTGAACCCCTTCCCTGTGCAACTGGGTCCTGGACTTCCTGACGGGCTGACCCCAGGTGGTGAAGGTAGGCAACAACATCTCTGTAAATGCTGATTCTCAACATGGGAGCCCCACAGGGGTATGTGCTCAGCCCACCTCCGGTTCTCCCTGTTCACCCATGACTTCATAGCCACACACGTCTCCAACTCAACCATCAAGTTTGCTGTTGACACAACAGTGGTAGACCTGATTACCAACAATGATGAGATAGCTTACGGGGAGGAGGTGAATGCCTTGGAGGAGTGGTGCCAGGAAAATAATCTCTCCCTTAACCTGTTGGGTCTAGGGGGCAGCATTTGCACGTCTGGATAAAAAAAATGTACCCGATTTAATCTGGTTACTAATCCTACCCAGTAACTAGAATATGCATATACTTATTATATATGGATAGAAAACACTCTAAAGTTTCCAAAACTGTTTGAATGGTGTCTGTGAGTATAACAGAACTCATTTGGCAGGCAAAACCCTGAGACATTTTCTGACAGGAAGTGGATACCTGATGTGTTGTATTGACTTTAAACCTATCCCATTGAAAAACACAGGGGTTTAGGAATATTTTGGCACTTCCTATTGCTTCCACTAGATGTCACCAGCCTTTACAAAGTGTTTTGAGTCTTCTGGAGGGAGATCTGACCGAACAAGAGCCATGGAACGTTGATGTCCCATTAGACACCTGGCGCGCTAGTTCATGTTGGGTACCCTCGTTCCAATACGTTATAAAAGAGTATGCATTCGTCCACCTTGAATATTATTCATGTTCTGGTTAAAAAAGGCCCTAATGATTTATGCTATACAACGTTTGACATGTTTGAACGAACGGAAATATATTTTTTCCCCTCGTTCATGACGAGAAGTCCGGCTGGCTTACATCATGTGCTAACGAGACGGAGATTTTTGGACATAAATGATGAGCTTTTTTGAACAAAACTACATTCGTTATGGACCTGTGATACCTGGAAGTGACATCTGATGAAGAGAATCAAAGGTAATGGATTATTTACATAGTATTTTCGATTTTAGATCTCCCCAACATGACGTCTAGTCTGTATCGCAACGCGTATTTTTCCGGGCGCAGTGCTCAGATTATTGCAAAGTGTGATTTCCCAGTAAGGTTATTTTTAAATCTGGCAAGTTGATTGCGTTCAAAAGATGTAAATCTATAATTCTTTAAATGACAATATAATATTTTACCAATGTTTTCTAATTTTAATTATTTAATTTGTGACGCTGACTTGACTGCCGGTTATTGGAGGGAAACGATTTCCTCAACATCAATGCCATAGTAAAACGCTGTTTTTGGATATAAATATGAACTTGATAGAACTAAAAATGCATGCATTGTCTAACATAATGTCCTAGGAGTGTCATCTGATGGAGATTGTAAAAGGTTAGTGCATCATTTTAGCTGGTTTTATGGTTTTGGTGACCCTGTCTTTGACTTGACAAAACATTACACACAACTCTTGTAAATGTACTGTCCTAACATACTCTAAATTTATGCTTTCGCCGTAAAACCTTTTTGAAATCGTAAAACGTGGTTAGATTAAGGAGATGTTTATCTTTCAAATGGTGTAACATAGTTGTATTTTTGAAAAATTTGAATTTTGACATTTATTTGGATTCAAATTTGTCGCTCTTGAAATGCACCTGCTGTTGATGGAGTGCACCACGGGTGGCACGCTAGCGTCCCACCTAGCCCCAAGAGGTTAACGTTAACCTGTTTGGGATAGGGGGCAGTATTTTCACGGCCGGATAAAAAACGTACCCGATTTAATCTGGTTCTTACTCCTGCCCAGAAACTAGAATATGCATATAATTAGTAGATTTGGATAGAAAACACCCTAAAGTTTCTAAAACTGCTTGAATGGTGTCTGTGAGTATAACAGAACTCATATGGCAGGCCAAAACCTGAGAAGATTCTATATGGGAAGTGCTCTGTCTGACCATTTCTTGGCCTTATGTAGCCTCTTTATCAAAAATAAAGGATCTCTGCTGTAACGTTACATTTTCTAAGGCTTTCATTGGCTCACAGAAGGCGCCAGAACGTTGAAT